>NW_026867461.1:202484-309762 GCF_020745735.1 Hemiscyllium ocellatum | reverse complement strand
GGACATTGAACAGGGTAATCATAGATGAGAGCAGACATACCTACATTAGAGGGTAATGCACTGTCAAAGACAAGAAAACAGAAAGAACTGAATTGCAACACGTGTCTAGGATGAATAAACTGGGTTTAGACTTCCTCATGTATAATTGTTTTTGGTTATATGGTAGCAACCATGGTTTGGGCAAAATATATGTGGACCAAGTTATTTTTGTAATCATCATCCAACATTCTGTTGTTGAGTAAATGTGTTCTTAATCATATTAATGTATGCTTGGTGAAGGTAAAGGTAAAGTCCACATAGTCTGAGTAGAGCATGGGTTGTTCTCATTACAGAGAGATGTGTATGCTCAGTTTGTACTGTCTAGTATCTACACATCATAGACCCTTCAAACTGTTGAGGAGATAGCAGAAGTCAGTGAAAAAGGGACACTAACATAGCTTGCTGCTAAAGTTCGGGGGTTTTATAGCCTGTAGTCAAAATATGTAATTCAGTGTAATGTCATCTCTCACAATAGGAAGTTAAGAGCATTCCTGAGGCATTTTATAAGAGTGATCCCAGGAATGAAAGGCTTGTCACTTGTGGAGCGGTTGAGGACTCTGGGTCTGGACGCAGTGGAGTTCAGAAGAGTGAGGGAGATCTGATTGAAACTTACAGAATACTGACACCCCGTGGTAGACTGGATATGGAAAGGTGTTTCCACAAGCAGGAGAGATGAGAACCAGAGGACATAGCCTCAGAATGAAAAGGTGATGTTTTAAAGCTGAGAGAAGCTACAGACCAGTAAGCCTGACATTGGTGGCGGGGAAGTTGTTAGAGGGAATCCTGACGGACAGGATTTACATGTATTTGGAAAGGTGAGGACTGAGTAGGAATAGTCAACATGGCTTTGTGTGTGGGAAATCATGTCTCACTAACTTGACTGTGTTGGTTTAGAGAAGTAACAAAGAGGATTGATGAGGGCAGAGCGGTAGACGCATTCCATGTGGACTTCAGTGTGGCGTTCGACAAGGATCCCCATGGTAGACTGGTTAGCAAGGTTAGATCTCATGGAGCACAAGCAGAACTAGCCACTTGGATACAGAACTGACTTTGAAGGTAAAAGACAGAGGGCGGTGGCGGAGAGTTGCTTTTCAGACTCGAGGCCTGTGACAGTGGTGTGCCACAAGGATCGGTGCTGGGTGCACTGCTTTTCATCATTTATTTTATGATTTGGATGTGAACAGAGGGGAGACAGTTAGTAAGTTTACAGATGACACCAAAACTGGAGGTGCAGTGGATGGCAAAGAAGGTTATCTCAGAGTACAACAGGATCTTGATGAGATGGACCAATGGGCTGAGGAGTGGTGCATGTATGGAATGAGCTGCCAGAGGAAGTGGTGGAGGCTGGTAGAATTACAGCATTCAAAGGGCATTGGGATTGGTATATGATGAGGAAAGGTGCAGAGGGATATGGGTCAAGTGAGGGCAATTGAGTCAAGATTAGGTTAGGAGAACTGGTCAGCACAGACGAGTTGGATTGATGGGACTGTTTCTGCATTGTACATCTCTATGACTCTGTAACTCCCTCAACCCAGTACACTCCTCTGTATCTCTGTAACCTCATCCAGCCCTGACACCTTCTCTATTTCCACAACCTCCTCCACCCCCTACACCCCACCCTATCTCTGAAACCTCCTCCAGTCCCAATAACACTCTCTTAGCTGTAACATCAATGCTCATTTTCACTCCATTATGTCAGCCCTCCTGCGATCCCAGCCTCTTGACCATCCCCTAATTCCATCACTCCACTGGCCTTCAGCTGCTTGGGCCCTCCATGTTATCATCTCATAAGACTTTGAGCAATTTGCATTTCCCTTCTCTGATGAATCCTGTCCATTTTTTCCTGGAAACAATGTTATACCTGTTGTGGATTTACTAGAGTAATTCAGGAAGGGTCCCTCAACAGCACCTTGTAATCCCAACATCAATATCACCTTGAAGACAAAGCCAGCAATATGATGCAACACTATTCCTTCTGCAGTTACTCTTCACTTCACCCTTAATCCCAACTTTGAAATTAATCATCCTTCCTTCAGTTTTTCTGGGACAGAATCCTGGAACTCTCTCCCATGTGACTTTGCATTTGTGGTCAGGGTTCTTAAAACACAGTGGGGTTAAAGAGGAGAGTTCCTTATCATTTATGCCGGAGATGTTAGGGGGATGGGTAACAAGGCTGTCCCAGTCAGTGATGCCCACTTCATGTGAATCCACAAACAAGTCTGTCATTGTGATGTTGCCATGGGAATGCACATTACATTCCTATTGTGAGGGATACACAGGAACAGTAGGAAATGAGACTTGGTCGAATCAGTCAAAGAGCCAAGATGCTTCCTATCAGTGTCCCAGCGAGATGTGGATAGTTACAAGGGGAGTCAGGGTGGAACAATACCTGCTGGAGTGTGATGACCTTCATTGTTCAGCTCTTTGAATATTGGAGTTGGGATGGCGTGCTGAGCTTGGTCAGGAAGTTGGAAGTTCTGGAAGACTGTGTCCTGTTCTGCTCACGCTGCTGTAGGAAGGATATTATTAAATTGGAGATGGTTCAGAAACGATTTCCCAGGACGTTGCCAGGAGTGCAGGGTTTGAGATATAAAAATAGAGTGGAGACGCTGGGGACATTTTACAAAGAACATTACAGAACAGGAACAGGCCCTTCAACCCTCCAAGCCTGCACTGACACATTTTGCCTTCCATATTAAAACTGTCTTCATTTACAGGATCCGTATTCCCATGTTCCCTTCCTATTCATGCCTGCTGCTGGATGATTCTTGAAAATTACAATTGTATCTGCTTCCACTGTCTGTTCTGGCAGCGTGTTCCATGAACTCGCCACCCTTTCCATGATAAACATGCTTCACTTATCTCTTTTAAACATCCCCTGACCCCTGCACCTTGAACCTGTGCCCCCGAGTAACTGACTCTTCCACCCTGAGAAAAGGCCTCATACTTTCCACCCTATCCATGCCATTCACAATCTTATAAACTTCTATAAGGTCACCCCTCAACCTCCTGCATTCTAGTGAAAACAAACCCAGTCTATCCAATCTTTCTTCACAGGTAAAATCCCCCATTCCAGGCAATATCCTGGTAAACCTTTTCTGTCCCCTCGCTAAAGGATCCACATCAGAACTGTACGTGTTTTTCACTGCAGCATAGGAAATTGAGGGGTGACCTTGTTGAGGTTTATAAAATCATGACAGTGATTGATAAGGTGAATGACAAGGGTCTTTTCCCTAGTGTGGGGGAGTTCAGCCTCAGGGCCATGTTTGTAAGGTCAGAGGAAAAAGATTTAAAGATTGAGGAGCAACTCTTTTCCCCAGAGTGGTTTGTGATGGAATGACCTTCCAGATGAAGTAATGTATGTGGGCACAGTTACAATGTTTAAAAGATGCCAGCTCTTGATGCCAGTCATTTTTTTTTCTTGATTCTGTGCTACTGAATGTCCAAATTTCTGTGACATGCATTTCCAGAGGACTGTCATGGCAAGGGAGTACATGTTAAATAGGAGGACCCTGGCAAGCACAGAAGATTAGACGGATCCTGGTTTGTGTGTCCAGCCATCCGTGAAGGCAGTAGGATAGGCAGGTAAGGGAATTAAGAAGGATCAAAGCCACTGAATACATGAGCAGGGAGGTGTCATGTTGGAGTTTTACAGGATTTTGATGACACCACAGCTGGAGTACTGTGTGCGGTTCTGGTCAGCGCATTATAGGAAGGATGTGATTGTACTGGAGGGGGGGGCAAAGGAGATCCACCAGGATGTTGCATTAGATTGAGCATTGCCTAAACCTGCAGGAGTATTCTGCTGTGAGTGTGTGTGTGTGTGTGTGTGTGTCTATGGTAACCCACCCAGCCTGCACATCCCTGGACATTATGGGCAATTCAACATGGCCAATCCACCTAACTTGAACATCTTTGAAATCAGAGCACCCAAGGGTACCCAAGCAGACAACATGCAAAATTACACACAGCTACCCAAGGCTGGAATCAAACTCTGGTCCCTGGCACTATGCTCTAGCAATGCTAACCTCTGAGCTACTCTCAGCCAGGGGATTTGTTTTTTTGGATACATATCAACTTGCTGTGGTCAGATTCACAGCTTTATTATGAATGGTCAAATCACCATCATTCCAATTTTGCATGAGAGAGAGAGAGAGAGATGGTGGTGAAGTTTGATTTACCATTGTCACTTTTTTTCAAATAAATTCATGGGATGGGGGCATCGTTGGCTAGGCCAGTATTTATTGGCCATCCCTAATTGCCCAGAGGGCATTAAGAGTCACAGGACAAACCACCTTCCCGTCTCCTGACCCTCTCTTCATCCAAGGGTTACCCCTCCCACATTGTTGTGGGCTCAATGGCAGGTTCCTTCCTGAAAGAGCATCTCAGTCCAGGCTGGGGCGTGGTTAATTGGGCTTGGCTGGCTCTGTGTTCTCTCTGGTGGTAGGTTCTCCGATCCAGGCTGCTCACCATCGCGATCCTCTCGTTTACTTCACCCGGGCAACACCGGTCGAGGAATGGCCGGAGAGAAGCGGAGACTGGGGAAGGAAATGCCTGTAGCCAAGCAAGCAGGCAACGAGAGGAGCCTGGACTCCGACAGAGAAACAACGGAACATTGGCTGGGTTTCATCCAGAGGAGGGCAGGAGGAGTTACCGAGAGAGAGTTTCAGAGGGAGAGGGAGGAGAGAAGTTACAGAGAGAGGCAGAGAGGAGTTACCCAGAGAAAGAGAGAGTTACCGAGAGAGGGAGGAGAGGAGTTACTGAGGGAGAAGGATGAGTTAGTGGAGGAGAGAGATTACAAAGGGAGAGGGGTTATAGAGGGGGAGGGGTTACAAAGAGGTAACGGAAAGAGGGAGAGGTGTTAAAGTGGGAGAGGAATTCCAGAAGGAGAGCAGTTCTGGGGGGAGAGGGAGTGAAAGTCGGAGCCATTCGTTGAATCTCGGGGAAAAGGGAAGACAAGAGTCTCACAAGGAGAGAGGACTGGCTGGGGCGACCTCTCCAGCAAATTGCAATCACTCCTTCCCCAAGGCTTGGTGGAGGCAGTGCTGCCCAGCACAGAGGGCATCTATTCTGCATTTACCTATTGCCTATAGGCTGGGGACACTGCCCTCTGGAAAGTGCCATGCTCAAGCTGAGCCAGCATTGTGCCCACTGGTCATGCCTCAGATCAGCGCTGTGTGTGTTCAGGGTGGTCTTGTTGTGCCAATGGCTGCTGGTCCAAAGAGGAGGGGGCAGACTGACTCTCAGGCTGGTGAAACCAGGCGCCAGTCCAATGCAGGAACACCTCCTGCTGGTCGAAGAGAACTCCACCTGCTGGCAGATCATCCAGGCAGACAGGCAGGAGTTGGAAAGGGCCCTCCTCAACTCTATTATTGTCTCCCTCAAGCACCAAGCCTGAACATGACCCGAAATTGCATATCGTTTGTGAGGGCCCGCAAGTATATCACTGTCCCCCTGAGCCCTGAGGAGGAACACTTCCCCTTGGCTTACTCCATGGTCATCCACCAGAGCATTGAGAAGTTCGAGAGGCTTCTACGGAGCATTTACGCCCCACAGAATGTCTACTGTATCCACGTGGACCGCAAATCCCCGAGTCCATTGCGGCCGTTCAGGCCATCGCTTCGTGTTTCTACAATGTCTTTGTCGCAGCCAAGCTGGAGTGGGTCACCTATGCTGGCTGGAGCAGAGTTCAGGCGGATCTCAACTGCATGAAGGAGCTGCTGGAGAGCCCTGTCCCCTGGAGGTACTTCATCAATGTATGTGGCCAAGACGTCCCCCTGAAGACCAACTGGGAGATAGTCCGCAGCCTCAGAGCTCTGAACGGCTCCAACGTGATTGAGTCAGATCCTGCGCCAGGGTTCAAAAAGGTAACCGCCTTCCTGTCTGCTGGGCCTCTCTTCATCCAAGTGTTTTTCATCCTCCCTCTCTCCATCATTTCTCTCTCCCCTCCAGTCCTTCACTCCTGTCTGTACAAAGAGAGACAGGGTTGTTAAAACTGTTCAGTTGCATGGAGGGAGGTTCAGAATGTACAAAGGAATATAGAAGAGTTGGAGAGTTGAGCTGCAAACAGAGCAGAAGGGCAATTGACGTTTCAGGCCCCTATGCGCCTTCTGCCTCTTGGCTGCTCTGAGACACCTTCCGACCACCTCTAGGACAGCCCATCCAGATTACCCTTTCTCAGGATGACAGCGCTCAGAATGGCCTACCCACCTACTGGCTCTAGGGGCAACTGGCATCAAGGTGGCCTACCCACCCTCTGGTTCTTGGGGTGACAGCTTTCAGGACGATCCATGAACGTCCCAGCTCACAGTAAGGCCTGCCAGACCCAGGGACACACGTGACACACAAGACAGGTTTACCCACCATCTAGCTCTCGGGGAGACTGTCATCAGGGTGGTCTACCCGCCTACCCGGGACAGCCTACCAACCTTCAGGTTCACAGGATGGCCTACCTGCCCTCCAGTTCTCGAGGTGACAGCTTTCAGGATGACCCATGAACCTCCCAGCTCACAGTAAGATCTTCCAGACCCATGGACATGCAAGACAGTGCAGGTGATAAGCCCAACAAACCATATGACAGTTAATTACCAACAAACAGAGTCCTTTCTAGTCCAGAGTCCATTAGTACAGGCATTTCTCTTCAAAATGTAGAGTCCATTTCCAGGCCTGAGGGGTGGAGAAAGTGCCATACAAGGCCTTGAAGAGACCACATCAGAATCAGTCTGTACATTTTTCTCTCATTTAAAACATAAAATAATTATATTGACAGCAAGTTTCACCTGCCTTTTTCATGAGATGAAGGCTTTATCTTATGAAGGAAGGTTGAACAAATTGGCCTTAACACATTTAAGTTTGAAAATCTGAGAAATCTTTTTGAAATGTATAAATTTCTCTGAGGGAACATAAGGTGGTTGATTGGACATTGCTTTCTCTTGTAGGTTTGACAAGATGTTCTGTAGAATAAGATATTGTCAGACTCCTACAGCACTGAAAAATACCCTTTCATCCAACTCATCCATGTCAACCAGGTATCCTAATTGAAACTAGTCCCATTATCCTGTGTTTGGTCCATGTCCCTCTACACTTGTCCAATTTATGTTGTCTGTGAAATCTTGTAATTGTACCCACTACAACAATTCTTTTTGGCAACTTGCTCCGTATTTGCACTACCCTCAGGTCTCACCTTAATCCTATGTCCTCTGAGTTTGGACTCCCCCATACTGGGGCTATTCACTTTTATTGATTTCCCACACAATTTTATAAACATCCAATACTCCTGTGAGAAAAGTCCTAGCCTATCTAGCCTCTCATTATAACTAAAACCCTGCAGTCCTGGCAACATCTTTGTAAATTTATTCTGCATCCATTGTAGTTTAACAACATCCTTCCAATAGCAGGGCGATCACAAATTTACCCAGTACTCCAAAAAAGTGACCTCACCAAATGCCTTGCAGCATTATTTTCCCATGAGAGGGCTGTGGCACTGTGTAAATCTCTTCTGTACAAAGTTGCGAAGGTTGAGTTGATGAAGTTATGAAAGGGTGAGCAAGCTGACCCTTTTTTAAAAAAAGATAAGGACCCCGGGGCCAACCAATAGAAATGTGGAATTGAAATTGTAACCAGATGAGCAGTGATCTTCTTGAATGGTGGAGCAGACTTGAAGGGACGAATGGCTGACTTTTGCTATGACGTTGGTGGAGACAGGTTATGCCTTAGTTCAAGTAAAGAGTAGGGAGTTTTCTGACCACTCAGCTGAGGAAAGGGCTTTGGTGTCCCTCCTGATAACATGAACCTTGAAGTTAGTCTCCCTCTGCGCCAGTCATAGAATTAAAGAATTCTTGCCGAAGGATGCCATTCAGCCAATCGTGTCTGTAATTATTCCACATCTAGTACCAATCTCTTGCATTTCCACACACAACTCTGGCAACATTGTTGTAAATCTTTTCTGAACCTTTTCAAGTTTCACAACATCCTTCTCACAGCAGGGAGACTAGAATTCCATGCTGTATTCTAGCAGTTGCCAAACCAATGTCTTGTTCAGCCACAGCATGACCTCCCAACTCCTACACACAATGCACTGACCAAGAATGGCAAGCGTAGCACTTTCTTCAATACGCTGTCTATCTGCGACTCCCTTTTCAAGAAACTATGAAACTGCATTCCAAGATCTCTTGTTTCATCATCACTCCTCAGACTTCACCATGAAGTGTATTATTCCTGCCCTGATTTGCCTTTCCAAAATGGAACACCTCACATTTATCAACATTAAACTCCATCTGGCACTCCTCAGCCTATTAGCCCATCTGATCAAGACCCCGTTGTACTCTGAGGTTGACTTGAAATATTACTCTGGATGTAGGTTTGCTGGAAGGTTCATTTTCAGATGTTTCGTCGCCATACTAGGCAACATCTTCAGTGAACCTTCCAACTCAGCAAACAAACCTACATCAAGAACCTCAACCGGAATTACAAATCTTCTCAAACTTTGTTGATATATTACTGTCATGTATCTCAAGTTACAGTAAAAAATGTTGTCTTATGTGCTTTACAGACAGATATTGATAGGTTAAGTTGGCAAAAATGTTGGCAAATGGAGTGCAATGTTGGGAAAATGTGAAGTTGTTCACTTGGAAGGGAAATCAAAAGAATAGAATATTATTTAAATGGAGAAAGCTTCAGAAAGCTGCAACACAAAGGGATTTGGGGGAACTAGTGAATGAAACATGGAAAGCTTGCACACGGGGGCAGCAGGTAATTGGGAAGACTAATGGAATATTGGATGAAAACAAATTTCTGGAGAGACTCAGCAGGTTGGGTAGCATTCGTGGAGAGAAAACAGAGTCAATGTTTTGAGTCTGGTGATCTTTCTTCAGAACTGAAGTGGAATGTTTGCCCTTATTTGAAGGGGGTTGGAGTATAAAAGTCAGGAAATCTTACTGCAACTGTGCAAGGTGCTTGTGAGAGCACATCCGGAGGACTGTGAGCACTTCTGGTCACCTTATTTAAGAAAACATGTTGTTTCATGGGAGGAAGTTAAGAAAATGTTCAGTGGGATGGCCCCCATTATGGAGGGATTGTCTTAAAAACAAAAGGCTAAACAAGATTCTACTCACTGGAGTTTAGAAGAACGAGAGGTGACCTCATTGAAATGGACAGGATTAAAAGGCTTGACAGGATAAATGATGAAAGGATGTTTCTCCTCATGGGAGTGTCCAGGACCAGGGGGTGTATTGTCTCAGAATAAAGGGGCACCAGTTTAAGACTGAGATGAGGTGGAATTTCCTCTCTCAGAAGGCTGTGAATCTTTGGAATTCCTTGCCACAGAGAGCTGTCCTTGTATATATTTAAGGCTCAGATGGATAGATTCTTGGTCAGTGGGGAATTAAGGGTTACGGGGATAGGGCAAGAACATGGATGTGAGGAATGTTAAAGCAGCCATGATCCTAGTGAAGCTGGCTTGAGGGACCAAATGGCCGACTCCTATCCCCACTTGTTAATGGTCTTAAATTTACTGATGAAACTGTTCAAAGATTTTATTACACAACTCTGGAGCAGAAGCGACTTGAACCTGGGTCTCCGAGGCTCACACCGCATGGATCCTAGTTTACTTTATATCATGCACTTGACATTGATGCTGGTAGTTATGGCTGCAATTCGCATCAACCTGCCTTAGATCAAATTAATGAAGCGAAGCCACTGCAGGTTTTCAAAAGGTAAGTCTCCAACCTCGCATCATGCATTGATGAAGCAGCTGAGAATTTGAATGCAGAGAATGTTGTCTGAACTGGATTCAATGAAGTGTTTCACTAAGCACTCGATAAAAATGGCTGGACAACAAAATTGACAACACAAGCCCTGATTTATGGATCTTGTTTTGGACGAGAGGTTGGTCGGTTGGTAGATGGGAATGATCCACACAGCTGGGACATATAAACATCAAGACCCGGAGCAGGAGAAGATGATTTGGCCCTACATGACGCCCACCATACTGTATGATCATGGCTGATCCTCTATCTCAATGCCATACTACCACTTTCTCCCCATGCCTTTGATGCTTTTGAAACCTAAATATTTGTTAATCGCATTCTTGGATATATTGGATATATTCAATAACACAGCTTTCTGTGGTACAGAATTCCATAACTTCACTATCCTGTACGTTAAGAAATGTTTCCGCATCTCAGCCCTAAATAGACGACTGCTTTTATTCAATATGTCAGTGATATCAATCTTGGAGTATGTGGCAAAACGCCCATATTCGGGGCAATGATAAACCTGGAGGATTGGCAAATGGTGAGGATGATGTTAATTGTCCAGAGTCATCACAATGAACAGACAGCATCCAGTCAGAGGTGAATACAGAAGAGTGTAAGGTGATATGTTTTGGGGGAAGGATGTGGAGAAGTAATAGAAATGTAATGGCACAATCGTAAAGAGTGCACAGGGTTAGAGGGATCTGGCAATAAACATTCATCAACATTAGAAGGTGGAGGAGGCCGTAAGAGGGTAGAAAAGCAGAAGTCTTCATAAATAGAGGCATTGATGCCAATAAATGGTTGAGTTATGCTGCATGTCGAATTGATTGAGCCCCAGTTGGATTGTTGTGGTCATTTCCGGTGACTTTAAAACGATGTGAGGGCCCTCAGGACAGGGAGAAGAGGAGATTTCGCAGAATGGTGCCAGGGTTTAAGTTGGATGGCTCAGTTGGAAAGGTCAACGATGCTCCCATTCTTGGAAATCAGAGGTAATATTTCAATTTAAGTGGCCCCACTTCAGAACTGTCATCCAAACAGGAGCTGAACATACGAAACTGCCCCATGTGAGGTCAGTTCCCTGAATAGCCATCCACAACCAGCAAAGGGTCTAGGTCATGAACAACTACCCATAAAGTGAACACAGGCGAGCAGTCATTCCCACTCACCTCCATTCCAATCAACCAGAATGCAAGGAAAATGCAATAAAAATTCTAAGAAGTAGATTGGCTAAAATTGCCCAGCAAGATCTTGAACTGACTTGTACTACAGCAATTATAACGGTTGGAATTTATGTGTCTATATAAATCTGCCTCTGTGCTGTGAATCACCATCACTGCTTGGACAGACATCCCGTGTGACAATCGGTGCAATGATGTCCCACACCATGAAGCAAAGAGCATCTTGTAAATCACGGTTGCCAGATGATGCATATTCTTTTAGAAGTGTGCTGCTGATGGACTATGAATCAATTGATGATCCATTTACAGTTTCCAACTCACAAGTCTCTCAATGTAGAATTTCAGTTCAACTGGAAGGCACAACAGAGAGAAAGCACTGCAGATGCTGGAGATTAAAATCAAAGAGTGTGGTGCTGGAAAAGCACAGCAGGTCAGGCAGCATCCGAGGAGCAGGAGAATCGACATTTTGAGCATAAGTTCTTCATCAGGAATACACAATACCAGCACTGACTTTCATTCTGTCGGGCCAAATGTTCTTGATCCTGATTGGAGCCTTGCAGCAGCACAAAAATGTCAAATCACATGTCAGTCACCATAAACCAACTTGGCTTTCATCTGTGAAAATTCCTTTTGGACAACCAATTTTCACAGCTGTCATGTTGGATTCCACCACCCCATGGCTCAACACTTCAACTCCCCCTCCCGATCCACCAAGGACATGCAGGTCCTTGGACTCCTCTATCGCCAGACCATAGCAACATGACGGCTGGAGGAAGAGCGCCTCATCTTCCGCCTAGGAACCCTCCAACCACAACGGATGAACCTAGATTTCTCCAGTTTCCTCATTTCCCCTCCCCGCACCTTGTCTCAGTCAAATCCCTCGCCTTCCTAACCTGCAAACTTCTTCCTGACCTCTCCGCCCCCCCACCCCCACTCTTGCCTATCACCCTCACCTTGACCTCCTTCCACCTATCGCATTTCCAACCCCCTCCCCCAATCCCTCCTCCCTACCTTTTATCTTAGCCTGCTGGACACACTTTCCTCATTCCTGAAGAAGGGCTCATGCCCGAAACGTCGACTCTCCTGCTCCTTGAATGCTGCCTGACCTGCTGCGCTTTTCCAGCAACACATTTTCAGTGAAAATTATACCACCCTGTTATAGGCCCTTTGACTAAGGGGAACAACTGCTTTCGATTCACCCTGTCTATGGTCTTCATAGATATTCCGATCTCTGTTCTTAGTGAAGCAACCTGAGCTTATCCAGCCTCCCTCTTCACAGCTAAATTGCTACAGCCTAAGCAACATCCTGCTGAACCTCCTTAGCACTCCCTCCAATGCAAACGCATCCTTCCCATGCTGCAGAGACCAGAACTACACACAATAGTCCAACTATGGCCTAAACAATGTCCAACAGCACTTCCCTTCTCTTATAACCTACATCTTGACTAGTAAAGGCACATATCCTGTACGCCTTCTTAACTACCCTATTAGCCAGTCCTGCCACCTTCAGAGATCTGTTAACAAGCACCTTAAGATCTTTTGATTGCTTTATGCAGCCTGGTGTCCTCCCATTCACTGAGTACTGCCTTGTCTTGCAATTTCTGGCAAAATGTATCACGTCAGGGTTTATCAGGATCACCGTGGGCGGCACGGTGGCACAGTGGTTAGCACTGCTGCCTCACAGCGCCTGAGACCCGGGTTCAATTCCCGACTCAGTCGACTGACTGTGTGGAGTTTGCACGTTCTCCCCGTGTCTGCGTGGGTTTCCTCCAGGTGCTCCGGTTTCCTCCCACAGTCCAAAGATGTGCGGGTCAGGTGAATTGGCCATGCTAAATTGCCCGTAGTGTTAGGTAAGGGGTAAATGTAGGGGTATGGGTGGGTTGCGCTTCGGCGGGTCGGTGTGGACTTGTTGGGCCGAAGGGCCTGTTTCCACACTGTAAGTAATCTAATCTAAAAAAAAATAAAATTTTATCTGCCGTTGATCTGCCCGTTTGACCAATCTACCTATTTTTGTTTGTAGCCTAAGAATATTTTCCTCACTGCCACCCAGTCAATATTTGTCTCATCACAAACTTACTTAGTGTCCCCAAACACCCCCACCCCCAAAACGCACATTCACCCACATACATGAACACACACACAGGCAGACATACACACACACACTCAAATACATGTACACACACACATACTCTTTATTATCATTTACGAATATCACAAACAATAAAAGATCCAAAATTGATCCCACTGGATACCAGTCTCCAATTTCAGCTTTGCCTCGGCTTCCTCTGTCTGAGTCAATTTGCTAATTTATTCTGAATTCCATGTGTTTTTACTTTAGTTGTCAATCTCCTATGTGTGGCTTTGGGACAGTTCAGTGACTCAGTGCTTAGCTCTGCTGCCTCACGGCACCAGGGCCCTGGGTCCGATTCCAGACTTGGGTGACTGTCTGTGTGAAGTTTACACATTCTCCCTGTGTCAGTGCGGGTCTCCTCTGGGTGCTCGGTTCGTCCCACGTCCAAAGGTGTGCAGGTTAGGTAAATTGGCCATGCTAAATTGCCCATAGAGATAGGTGCATTAGGTAGGGGTAAAGGTAGGGGAATGGGTGGGTTAACCTTTGGGAGGTCAGTGTGGACTTGTTGGCTTGCCTGGCCTGTTTCCATACTGTAGGGAATTGAATTTAATCTTGTCAAAGGCTTTGCTAAAATCCATATAAACTACATCAATTGCCCTACTCTCATCCAAAGACCTGGTCACTTCCTCAAAGAATTTCACCACATTTGTGATGCATTTTGTCCCTCTGACAAAACCACGCTAACAAAAATGAACAAAGAAAATTACAGCACAGGAAAAGGCCCTTCAGCCCTCCAAGCCTCTGCTGATCTGGATCCTCGATTAAAACCCGTCGCCTATTTTCCAAGGATATGTATCCCTCTGTCCGCTGGCCATTCATGTAGCTGTCTGGATACATCTTAAACGACGCTATCATGTCCATCTCTACCTCTTCTCTGCATAAAGACCTTTCCACGCATATTTACCTTAACCCTTTCCCATCCCGCCTTGAACGTGTAATTAAGTCCCCCACTCTGGGAAAAAAAAGCTTCTTGCTATCCACCCTGTCTATACCTCTCATGATTTTGTCGACCCCAGTCAGGATCACCACCTCAAACTCCATCTTTTAATGAAAATAATCTTATTCTACTCAACCTCTCTAAATAGCTAGCACCCTCCATACCAGGCAACATCCTGGTGAATCTCCTCTGCATCCTCTCCAAAGTACCCATATCCTTCTGGTAATGTAGCAACCAAAACTGTATGCGGTATTCCAAATGTGGCCGAACCAAAGTCCTATACAACTATAACATGACCTGGCAAATCGTGTACTCAATACCTCGTTCGATGTAGGAAAGCATGCCATATGCCTTCTTGACCACTCTATTGACCTGCATTGCCACCTTCAGGGAAATATGGGGCCTGAACACGCAGATCTCTCTGTATGTCAATTTCCCCAGGGCTTAAGTACAAAGATGTGAAGATTAGGTGAATTGCTAAATTACCCATTGTGTTCGAGAATATGTAAGCAAGGTGCATTAGATAGGGGAAGTCGAGAGTAATTGGTGTAGGGGACTGGGTTGGTGTGGACTTGTTGGGCCAAATAGCCTGTTTCCACACTGTAGGGATTCTAATTTACTGTATAGTTTGCTTGAGAACTGGGTCTTCCAAAATGCATCACCTTGCATTTGCCTAGACTTAACTCCATCTGCCATTTCTCTGCCCAACTCTCCAATCTATCCATATTTTGCTGCATTCTCTGACAGTCCCCTTCACTAACTGCTACTCCACCACTGGTCACAGTTCTTCATTTTGAGAAACTCCCTTCCACTATTGCTCACAGTCTCCTGTTGTCCAGCCAATTCTCTTTCCATCTAGCTAGTACACTCTGGATCCCATTCAACTTCACTTTCTCCATCAGCCTGCCTTGGGGAGCCTTATCAAACGCCTTATTGAAGTCCATGTATATGACATCTACAGCCCTTCTCTCATCAATCAACTTTGTCACTTCCTCAAATAATTCTGTTAAGTTGGTATTATCTCAGAATAGATAAGGAAGATCCAGTGGATGTGGGTACTTGGATTTTCAAAGACCTTTTGACAAAGTCCCACGTAAAATGTTAGTTTGCAACATCAAAGCAAATGGGATCAGGATAATATACTGACTTGAATTGAGAATTCATAGCAAACAGAACGTGCAATGTTTGGAGTGGATAGTAGAAGGATCAATGGTTGGGTTCCAGTTATTCGCAATAGCCTTTGTGACTGTTTTTTCATTCATGCAATGTATATACTGGGTTCTCTAGACTACTGTCAGATATTTTGTTTATTTATTAATTGGATAATTAATATGACAGGATATTTCATTTCTTTGACTTGCAGTCTGAACTTGAACTGAGTGTTTATGCAGCAATTTAAATTCACCAGTGAAACGCCAACCATTGCAAATATAAATTCTGAACTGTTGTAATGTCTCAGGTATGTTCCCCGAATGTTATAATGAAAGAATTCTATAATTCTTGCACCAACCACAGAATGATGAAAGTGTCGGATGACGACAAAAGTAAAATCAGTCTTTCTTCTGCTTTCCATCCCTGGGTCACTGGGATTCTCTCCTTTGCTATGGCCCTTCAGTCTCTGATGGGCCCAACTTGTCATAAAAATATATCTCACTGTCGGTACTGAACGACAGAATGAAAGTGTATGGAACCAAGGGCATTAAAACCCAATCAAAACAGTCAAATCCCACCCAACCGGCACAGAAAAATAATTCTGCTTTGGATAACAGAAACAATTGGCAATTACCTCTGTCGGTTCATATCTATAGTAGAAGGGGATTGTTATTAAAAATAGACTAGAATGCATGGTATTCAGAGGACAACAGCTGCATTTTTCTTGGTGCAATACTGTGTATCCACGTTCTGGAAATAGATGACAATTACATCGATCAAAGGAGGAGGTAACTGTCAACCAGACAGAACAGTTTTTGGCTGAATGAATCAGAACATTGTGAACACTACAAATAGTGGTGAGATCCAGGAAAGACAGGGGAAATTAATAACATTTAATCTGCCACAGAATAACCTCTGTGATTATAATAAATAGGTCTGCTGTCACCACAGCCATGAGGTAACGACTGGTGCAGGTTGGGAGGCTGCACTTTCCTTCGGCCAGTATCATAATTCCGAGTAAACAGGTCCTTCTCCTGTTTAAGATACCATTTAAAATTCATGTCTTTGAATAAGTTATTGTCATCTGACATAATATAAACAATAGGTGCAGAAGTAGGCCATTCTGCCCTTCGAGCCAGCACCACCATTCATTATGATCATGACTGATTATCCTCAATCAGCATCCTGTTCCTGCCTTATCCCCATATCCCTTGATTCCACTATCCTCAAGAGCTCTATCCAACTCTTTCTTGAAAGTTTCCAGAGACTTGGCTCACACAGTCTTCTGGGGCAGAGCATTCCACACACCCACCAATCTCTGGGTGAAGACGTTTCTCCTCAACTCTCTGTTCTAAATGGCCTACCCCTTATTTTTAAACTGTGTCCTCCGGTTCGGGACTCACCCATCAACGGAAACATGCTTCCTGCCTCCAGAGTGTCCAATCTATACGTCTCAATCAGATCCCCTCTCAGCCTTCTAAACTCAAGGGTATGCAAGCCCAGTCGCTCCAACCTTTTAACATAAGATAGTCCCGCCATTCCAAGAATTGACCTCGTGAATCTACGCTGCATTCCCTCAATAGCCAGAATATCCTTCCTCAAATCTGGAGACCAAAACTGCACACAATATTCCAGGTGCGGTCTCACCAGGGCCCTGTACAGCTGAAAAACCTCTTTGCTTCTATACTCAATTCCTCTTGTTATGAAGGGCAGCAAGCTATTAGCTTTCTTCTCTGCCTGCTGTACCTGCATGCTGGATGGGTCAAAATTAACTTCATTTAATTTGTCATGATAAAAGTGGATACATCAGCATCAGGCCAGAATGAACTGAATGGAAACAGACCAAGTAAAGTATTGCTGAAAATACATTTGCAGTCAAAAGACACACAGATTTTTAAAAAGTATGTGATTTAATCTTTATAATGGAGCATGTTGTCCTCTAAATTCTCGATTTTACATTCTCACCTGTTTACCTGTATTCAAAATGTTCCATGTTCATCATTAATTCATTTGCTTTCTTGGACAGGTGTGAATCACATTTTATAAAATATCTATGAAAGTGTTAGCTGTTCTGTTGCGATATAAATGTTACCAGCTGGTGTGATCGTGAAAGAAATGACCGATTTCATTGAATTAAGTGAAATGAAATGCAGGTATGAATGCCAGAAACAACAGTAAGTTTGACAATTGGGAACAATCCTGTGTCACTGCGCTGTCTAAACCTCTGGATTCCTTCTCAAAGTCCTTCTGATTGTCTAACTCCGTCTCCTAAACCTATACCCTCTAGTTTTGCACTCCTCTCCCCTTGGAAAGAGACCTTGGCAATTCACCCTATCCATGCCCATCATGATTTTGTTAACCTCTATAAAGGTCACCCCCTCAGCCTCCAATACTCCTGGAAAAATAGCCTCAGCCTATTCAACTTCCCCCTACCGCTCAAAACTTCCAACCCTGGCAAAAACCTCGTATATCTTTCCTGAAACCTTTTAAGTTTAACAACATCTTTCCTACAACAGGGAGACCAGAATTGCGCACAGCATTCCGAAAGGTCTAACCAAAGTCCTGTATAGCTGCAACATGACTTTCTAACTCTCATACTCAACATGCCAAATTCCAGTTCTTTGGTTCTTCACCCATGCTCAGTGTTGAAGAAAACTCTCGAGACTCAGACCTTGCAAACTGATTAGTTTATTACATGATAGATCATGGGAGTTCACCATCCTAACTGTGGCTCGGTGTTATTCCGAAGTACCTCAGGATACCATAGGATTATAAAGAGAAAGGAGCTGATCGTTAATTACACAGTTTGGCATGCTTACAAGTTGGTACTAAATTAGAGGTTCGTCATTAAGTTCAAAACTAAAGCACTATTATGCATTCTACAAGAGGACAAATGAAATAGTATCACCACCTGCTCCAGTTAACACTAAGCAGAGATACCCCTAATTGGCTGAATGACCATGAAGAGGCAATATCTAGAGAAGGAAGGGGGACGAATTGGAAAGTCTATGTCAACTTGACTGGTTTTACAGCCTGTGCTGATCATTCAGCAAAGGGAGGAGACACTATCTTGAGAAGGAAGACAAGGACAACCTTTCACATTACCTCATAGTAAGGAATGCATAGCCAGCAAAGTTCTGGCTGGGGACACAAATGGAACACTCAGCCGAATCAGGAAAATGGCTTCTGGGCAAATAATGTTAACCCTTCCCCAACATATAGATAAACAGATATTTCTACTAGGTGCCCCACAATTTTCTACCCAACTTCCCACAACATCCTGGGTCACATATAATCAGGTACTGGAGGGTTATCTATCTTTATGTTTTCTAAGACCTCCAGTTCTTCCTCTTCTGTAATGTGAACTGTTTTTAAAATATCAATATTTATTTCCCCGAGTTCTCCAGCCCTCTTCTTTTTCCAACAGTAATAATTTCCAGTTTCTTTTTCCAACAGTAATAATTGATGTGAAATATTCAGTTACCATCTCTCCCACCTCCTGAGGTTCAACACAAAGTCAACTTTGTTGATCTTTAAAGGGTCTTTTTCTCTCTCTCTCTCCAAGTGTTTATAGAATCTTTTTTGAGTTATCTTAAATCTTACTTGCCACTGTTATCTAATTTTCCATTTTTGCCTTTCTGATTTCCTTTTTAAGCATGTTCCTACTTACTTTATACCCTTCAACCAACAGGACCATATGCTTCTGAACTCTCATTATCACACTTTTAAAGACTCCCACTTGTCAGTCATACTTTTAGCTGTAAACGGTCTGCTCTAATCAATTTTTGAAAGTTATTGCATCATTCCCTTAAATTTTACCTTATTCCAATTAAGAGCTTTAACTTTTTTGGAAGATTTATCCTTTTCCATAACTTTTTAAAACTAACAGCATTACAATCACCAGTTCCAGTCACTTGCACTGCCTTGTTTTGAAAAGATATTCAAGTTTTGCTCATTCTCTACAGGAACATTTATATATTGATAAAGAAAATTTTCTTGAACACATTTAACAAATTCTTCACCAACAACGCCAGAGACCTGGTTTCAATTCCCGCCTCAGACGACTGACTGTGTGGAGTTTGTACATTCTCCCCGTGTCTGCGTGGGTTTCCTCCGAGTGCTCCGGTTTCCTCCCACAGTCCAAAAATGTGCAGGTCAGGTGAATTGGCCATGCATAAATTGCCCATAGTGTTAGGTAAGGGGCAAATGTAAGGGTAGGGGTATGGGTGGGTTTTGCTTCGCGGGTCGGTGTGGACTTGTTGGGCCGAAGGGCCTGTTTCCACACTGTAAGTAATCTAATCTAATCAAAACTTTAACACTACGACAGTCCCTCAGAAATATCTATTCTAATTGCAGTAGTAATGTATTCCTTAATTAAATATGCCATTCCCTCTCCTCTCTTACTATCCCTCCTATAACACCTAAAGCTTGAGCTGCCTCTCTTGTCAATTCCTCAGCCAAGCTTCTGTAGTAGCTTTGACATCCCAAACCCACATTCCCATACATGTGCTGAGCTTATCAGCCTTACCTGAGAGTTAAATCATTCTCTGACCGCTCATGTCTGTATAACTTGCTCTTTTCTGATTCAGAAACATCCTCATATTTCTGTCTATGTGCTGTTACTTGGAAGCTCCCACCTCACCATCTAAAAATGTTGACAGGATCCGAAACTAGAACTAGCAAATCTCCCCAGTCGGATATTGGTCCCTTTCCAGTTCAGGTGAAACCCATCCTTTTTGAACAGATCTTTTTTGTCCCAGAAGAGATCCCAACGATCCAAGAAACTGAATCCCTGCACATTGCACCACCTTTTCAGCCACTGATTTATCAATCCTATCCTTCCCTCAAGAGAAACCCCAAAAACGCAGAAATGCTGTGCCGTCCACATTTCGGAAATAAGCCCTTCATCAGGAATGGGACTTGTTTACAATAGATTCCAGTATCTGCAGTAATCTGCTGCTACATTTTCCCCTGTATCAGCTTTTATTTCTCCCTGCCTCACAATTATCCATCCCCTTTATCTGTGTCTCTTCTCTCTCTTTCTGGGCTCCATCTCCACCTATTGCAGGAGTGAGAGCCACTAGCTGCATTTTTTCCGAGCTACTTTCAGTACTGATGAAGGGTCACTGAATCTGAAACGTTACCTTTGTTTTAACTCCACAGAAGCTGCCAAACCTGCCGAGTTTCTCCATCGATTTCTCTTTTCATCCACATTCACTTCCAGACGACGTTCCCAACGCGGGACCGCACTTCTATTGGCTATAAGCACGGGATTGACAGATTTTCTGACCAATCAGAGCTGGAGGAGAGTACAGGCCCGCCCTGAGGGCCCACGCGGGATCTCGAGGCTGCGGCCGTTTAACCGACTCTGCGCGAGGTCGCGGACTGAGGCCTCGTGCTGGAGAGAAATAAGAGTTTATTTTTAAGTCTTTCCAGTGAAGGTGAGAAAACAGCTATGATACTAATCAGTAAACTGTTAATGTGCGGGTACGCTGAGGAGGAAACTTTTCCTAACCAATTCCCTGTCCAAATGATGTTGGCACTCGGGGTTAACAGGACACCAGATCAGGATGAGATACATCCAAGGATTCTGGTTGAAGTGAGAGGGGCACTGGCCATAACATTACAGTCTCCTCTGGACTGAGAGGAGGTGTCAGGAGACTGGAGGGTTATCAACATTATGCCCTTGTTCTGTGAAGATTTGTAAGTTAATCCTGGAATTGACAGCCTTGTCAGTTTAACACTGGTATTGGGAGAGCTTCTGGAAACAACTATTGTGATAAAACTGATAATCACATGGATAAAGGTGGGTTGGTTAAAAAATGTCAAGGGGAAAATTGTGTAAAACTATCTTGCTGAAGTGTTCTGATGACTTAACAGAAAGGGTCGATCAGGGCAATGTTACTGATGTGATTAACATGGATTTCCAGAAGATAGCATACAACAAATTGTGTGGAAGATTATAAGTCGTGGTACAAGAGGCACGGGCAACATGGATACGACATTAACTGAGTGATAGGAAAGAGAGAGTCAATGGTCAGTGGATATATTTCTGGCTGGAGGAAGATTTGGATTGGAGTTCCCAATGGGTCAATATTGGGACCGGCATGTTCCAGTAAGGAGAAAGGATAAGGATAGCAAGGTAAGGGAACCTTGGATAAAGAGGGAGGTTGTGAATTTACTCACAAATGAAAAAAGCAAATGGAAGGTTTAGGAAGTTAAAATTGGGCAAGGCCTGTAAAGAATATAAAGAAAGCAGGAAAGAATTCAAGCAGGGAATTAGTAGAGCAAGAAGGGACCATGAAATTGACAATAGGTTTAAAGAGAATTCCAAGGCATTCTTGGCATACATTAAAAAATAAAAACAAGAGGATAATAAGGGAGAAGGTAGGACCATTTGAGAATAAAGGAGGAACTTGTGTTTGGAGGCTTGTGAAATCCTAAATGAATACTTTGTGTCAGTATTGATCTGGAAGAAGGATTTAGAAGATAGTGAGATTAGTGTGCAGCATGCTAATATGCAAGGGCATTTTGAGATCAAGAAAGAAGTGATATTGGGTTTTTTGAAGAGCACTAAGTTTGATAAGTCGCAAGGGCTTGATGCTATCTATGCCAGGTTTTTGAGTGAGGCAGGAGAGGAGATTACTGGGACCTTGACCACAACATTTGTATCTTCACTAGCCACTGGAGGTACCGGAAGACTGGCAAGCAGCTAATGTTGTTCCTCTGTTCAAGACTGCAATTAGGGATAATCCAGAAAGTTATAAACTGGTGAGTCCTTCATCAGTCGTTAGGAATCGATTGACAGAATTTTCTGGGATCAGATTTAAGCACATTTGGAAAATCACTACCTAATTAGGGGCAGTGAGCATGGCTTTGTGTAGGGCAGGTCATGTCAAACTAACTTGGTTGAATTGTTTGAGGAGGTGATCGATGAGAGTAGAGCGGATGGATATTGTCTCCATGGATTTTAGTAAGGCTTTTGACAAGGTCCCTCATGGTAGGCTCATCCAGAAGAGTATAATGCATGGGATCCATGGTAACTTGGCCGCATGGATTCAGAATTGGTTTACCCATAGAAGGCAGAGAGTAGTTGTGGAAGGGTGTTCTTCTGGCTGGAGAACGGTGATTAGTGGTGTTCTGCAGGGAATCATACTGGGACCTCTACTGTTTGTAACAGATATAAATGACTTGGATGAAGTTGTAGATGGATGGGTTAGTAAGTTTGAAGATGATGCAAAGATCAGTAGAGTTGTGGATATTGTAGAAGATTGTGAGAGGATGCAGTGGCATATAGATCAGTTGCAGATATGGGTGGAGAAATGGCAGATGGCGTTTAATCCATCTAAGTGTGAGGTGCTACTCTTTAGGAGATCAAAGGTTAAGGAAAAGTATACAGTTAAGGGCAGAACCCTCAACATATCGATGTTCAGCGGGATGTTAGGGTTCAAGTTTGTCGCTTCCTGAAAGTGGCCACACATGTAGGTAGGGTATTAAGAAAGTGTGTATCATACTTCCAGTATTGGTCAGGACATTGAGTCCAAGAGTCAGGATGTCATGTTGCAGCTTTATATTATGTTGGTTAAGCCATACTTAGAATATTGCATTCGGTTCGAAGTTAAAAATCACACAACACCAGGTTATAGTCCAACAGTTTATTTAGAAGCACTAGCATTCGCAGCACTTTCGATGGTCGTGGAATATAAGATCGTAAGACACAGAATTTAGAGCAAAAGTTTACAGTGTGATGTAACTGAAATGATATGTTGAAAGAAACCGATGTCTTATAATCTTATACTCCACAACCACCTGATGAAGGAGCAGCACTCTGAAAGCTAGTGCTTCCAAATAAACCTCTTCGAATATAACCTGGTGTTGTCTGATTTTTAACTTTCTCTTCCATCATTGTATAATTTGCTCTAGAAATAGACTTGCCTTACCTATGAGATAGTATGCTTTCTCGCATGACTCATGAACTGCCTTGTCTGGAGACTGTCGCTAAACAGCATGTGAATACAGAGAACAATGTACCATTAATACCCACTCTTGGCAAGGTCTCAACTCTGCTGCATGCAAGAGTAAGTCGGCCATCTAGTGGCGAATTTGTGGTACTGAGTCTAGTTAAGCAAATTGTCGTTGGGCCATTTATAAATCCCCACTGAATTGGAGCTTTTCGACGTAGTCGCGATCCATTTGTTTTATGGACTGGCTGCTACCCATGACATATTATGAGATGTAGTAGGCTCGGTCAGTTCCCAAGGTGTGCATCTGAGATTTTTTTCAACAGCGTCCAATGAAGGGAAGCATGCCATACGCCTTCTTGATCACTCGGTCGACCTGTATTGCCACCTTCAGGGCCTGAATACTCTGTACGTCAATTTTCCCAAGGGCATTTCCATTTACCATGTAGTTCGCTCTTCAATTGGATCTTCCAAAATGCATCATCTCACATTTGCCCGGATTGAACTACATCTGCCATTTCTCTGCCCAACTCTTCAATCTGTTTATATTCTGCTGCATTTTCTGATAGTCCCCTTCATCATCTGCTAACCCACCAATCTCCGTGTCATCTGCAAATCAGATCACCTATACATCACTCCAGATCATTGATGTATATAACAAACAACAGTGGTCTCAACATGGATTCCTGTGGAACATCACTGGTCACAGTTCTCCATTTTGAGAAACTCCCTTCACTGCTACTCTCTGTCTCCTGTTGCCCAGCCAGATCTCCATCCATCTAACTAATACACCCTGGAGCTCCAGTAACTTTACTTTCTCCATCAGCCTACCATGGGGAACCTTATCAAATGCCTTACTGAAGTCCATGAGTATGACATCTACAGCCCTTCCCTCATCAATCAACTTTGTCACTTTATTTTTAGATTAGATTAGATTTCTCAAAGAATTGTCTTCAGTTTAAAAAAAAAGCCAAGCATTAAAATCCCTGTTACTCTTTTTTTCATCAATGCTTCCAATGGAAGTATTTCAAAATACAAACTATATTGCACCACTGTTACTTTAACTTGAAGTAGTTAAAACTCTCTTTGCTCAAAGTTTTTTGAAAAGGAAAGAGCATTTGGAAAGGCCTTGGACATAAAGATGCAGGTTAGATGGAGATCTAAATGAAGACAGAATATACTCAAAGTGAATTTCACTTCTGGTGAGAATCCAGAAGTCACTCAGGAAGGGCACTGTAAAACATCATTTTTTTCTCCCAATGTCTGCACAGTCAGTTGCTCAAAACAGAAGAGAACTTTGAGATGATATTGTAAAATCAGGCAGTCAGTGGAAGCGCTGCTGACATTGATGTGTCTGGAAAATTCTAAACTAAAAGCAGCAAAACCATTAATCTATTTGAAAAGTTTTCAGTACAGGACATTTTTACATCATCTAGGAGAAAGTGAGGACTGCAGATGCTGGAGATCAGAGCTGAAAATGTGTTACTGGAAAAGCGCAGCAGGTCAAGCAGCATCCAAGGAGCAGGAGAATCGACCTTTCGGGCATGAGCCCTTCTTCAGGAATTAAGAAGGGCTTATGCCCGAAAGGTCGATTCTCCTGCTCCTTGGATGTTGCCTGATCTGCTGCGCTTTTCCAGCAGCACATTTTCAGCATTTTTACATCATCCTCAGCTGCAAAATGCAGTCCAATTACTGAGCATGGGGAGAAGGCAGAAAGGTTTCATATTTAGTATGATTTTTATTGCTTTTGTAAGATGTTTCAGACAAGCTGACCAACCAATTTAGTTTTAAAACCTGTTGTGTCTTATGAAAAGTTGTCGGAGTTGTAAGATGTTTACCTGTTTTAAGGATGTTCCCAGAACCGCTCCAATTATCATGCTCTGCTCCCAAGGCAAAACGTTTACTTCCCTCTACAGGAACTAAAAAGCACATCTACAGACTGAGTTATAACATAGATTAGACAATCAATCCAAAATTGCACCTGATAAATCCATAATTTGAAGGTCTCTTATGGTAAAGTCCGTGTGTCTTGTCAAGGAGGTCTGGGATCAAATCCTACCTGCTCCAGAGATGTATAATAATTTTGAACATAGAACATATCTACAAACAATGCACCTGAAATGGAGCTCCATTTGTGTTGAGAGGTTATGGATACATGATTTTCCAGCAATCTTGTTTTTAACTTGCAGTTTAGCAACAGGGCCAACACTAACAAGGCTTGTCATTCACTTCCATTGAGACAGTGCTGGTGAGTTGCCGACTTGAACAACAGGTCTCTCCAGTGAAAATGCATCTATACTGATGTTAGGTAGAGAATTCCATGACTTTGATTCAGTGACAATGCAGGAATACCAATCTAGTTCCAAATTAGGGTAGGGCATGAATGTGAATGCATCTGTCAAGTTAGTCTTTTTCAATGATGGAGATTCCAAAATTGGAAGTAACAGCTTGACAAGTGGCTCCAGGATACAGTAAGGACAGGAGCTGCACATGGTGCTTAACATTGCACGGTTATCAGCAAATATTCTCACCTCTGACATTATGAAGGAGCGAATAGATGCAAAGATAAAGCAAAAGATTTTCTCCCGATTTTTGAAAACTCATTGGTTAAGTCCCAGTTAGAGAACTCTGCTCAACACTGGGTAACATAATATAGGACAAATGGCAACGCACAAAAAGGGGTATCACTGAAATGGTATTGAGGATAAAGGATGATAGCAAGAATAGTTGGAACCAAGAGAAGCTGCGAATATTCTTCTTACAGCAGAGTAGGTGAAGGGAAGATTTGATAGAAACTATTTATCGAAAAAAGAAACAGGCTCCACTGACAGCAGGATGAGTGGCCAGTGGATGTACTTGATGGAGGAATGATAGTTGATAAAAGGTGGTTTGGTTTCACATGGGACTTCCCTCCAAGTGTCCCTCTTCTCCATCTCCATTTATCTTTTCCCCAGGCAGAATTCAGCCCCATTCCTTATTCTCCCCCGTTCACCAATCCTTCCATTTCTCCAGCTTCCTATAGTTCCTTGACCTCCACATCTCCCCCAGTCTCCCTCAAGCCCTCCAACTTCCCCTTTGCTCCACTCTCAGTGAATGGAAGTTGGTTTCCCTTGCTCTGTGACTGCACGGATAGAACGTGCAAAAGCAGATAAGTTAGGAATACCATGCAAGCAACAAGAGGAATTGCTTACCTATGTAGGGTCTATCATCAATCTGGCCGACCAAGGTGTTAGGCCTACAGTGGAAGTGGCACAGGCCACATTCCCAAAATTGTCTAATGCAATAGCACATGGTCATTATGTTAGCCAAAAATGAAGCTTAAGAAATTGGAAATCATATATAAAGTATCAGTGTACAGTCCTTCAACACTAAACTACTTTAACCAATTAAGCACAGCAACTAGGTTAAAATGACCTCTACTTGTCCACTTGAACTGAAGCAAGTGTTAATGCTCCAATAATGACATAATATTGTTCGCAGATAGTCAAACTTCGGGACATAAAGTTAGTGCATGGTGTACTGAAGTTATGCTCACGTTCCTGCACAGCCTTAGTCACAAAGATAAAATCTTTTATGAGTGATGGCAGAAATTGAACTCCCTTCCCACTCTGACAAGGTCATGCAGGTCCTGGGCCTCCTCCACCACCACTCCCTCACCCCCCGACGCCTGGAGGAAGAATGCCTCATCTTTCGTCTCGGAACACTTCAATCCCAGGGCATCAATGTGGGCTTCACCATTTCCTCATTTCCCCACCCCCACCTTCCCCCAGTTCCAACCTTCCAGCTCAGCACCTTCCTCATGACCTGCTCCACCTGCCAATCTTCCTTCCTGTCTTTCCACTCCACCCTCCTCTCTGACCTATTGCACACTTAGTTACCTTCTCCCCATCCCCACACCCCTCCCATTTATCTCTCCACTCCGGAGGCTCCCAGCCTCATTCCTGATGAAGGGCTCCTCAGATTTTCCTGCTCCTCAGATGTTGCATGACCTGCTGTGCTTTTTCAGCATCACTCTGATCTCCAGCATCTGCAGTCCTCACTTTCACCTAAAACTTTAACATAGCAGAAGGAAACTGCTGGTTACTGCAAGTATAAGTGATTAACTCTGATATCACATGCCCGGTGACCGTGTTCTGAGGATCTGTGTACAATGTGATAAACACTATTGCGAATGTGACTATTTTAGGCAAATGGAGGGTGAATGAATAACATCCAAGTGTAAAAGTAGCTCTGGCCATAACGCAGGCTCGTGCTTCTTTCTACATTTTGGCTCAGATTCTGCAGATATCAGAATTAGAATTCAGAAAATCCTGCTCAACTCCAGCTCCACATCTAACACTACAGTAAAACAGGGAAGGTAACAGGCAACTTGATTCAAACAAGTACCATATTGTAAGGAATGCTAATTATATCAAATGAGCCCACACTAAAACCCCATAACCATAATGATACTGAGGCCAATAAAAATCATTGTACAGGATTCTGTAAGAGGTATAGTTTAATGAACAAAATAAGATAGAATTAAATACACTTCCATTTGCAAATCCACCGGGGTGCAAGCTGCTTGGAGGTTTCGCTGCCATCGATCCCCTAAACGTTCTGTAATCAAAGCCTCCATTGGGACTTCGGGAAACCCCAGTGTTTCAGCAAATCGTGATGCCGCTCGGTCACTCAGCATCATATGATTGGTCTGGAACAGCAGCAGCTTCCAATCGGCATTTAATTAAACAAATCACAACATATCACCAACAAAAACAGAATTTGCTGGAAGACTTTAGCAAGTCTGGGCGGCACGGTGGCACAGTGGTTAGCACTGTTGCCTCACAGTGCCAGAGACCCAGGTTCAATTCCCACCTAAGGTGAGTGTCTATGTGAAGTTTGCACATTCTCCCAGATTCCCCATGGGAGACTGATTAGCAAGGTTAGATCTCATGAAATACAGGAAGAACTAGCCATTTGGATACAGAACTGGCTCAAAGGTAGAAGAGTGGTGGTGGAGGGTTGTTTTTCAGACTGGAGGCTTGTGACCACTGGAGTGCCACAAGGATCCTCTACTACTTGTCATTTACATAAATGATTTGGATGTGAGCATAAGAGGTACAGTTAGTAAGTCTGCAACTGACACCAAAATTGGAGGTGCAGTGGACAGCGAAGAGGGTTACCTCAGATTATAACAGGATCTGGACCAGATGGGCTAATGAGCTGAGAAGTGGCAGATGGAATTTAATTCAGACAAATGTGAGGTGCTACATTTTGGGAAAGCAAAATCTTAGCAGGACTTATATTCTTAATGGTAAGGTCCCAGGGAGTGTTGCTGAACAAAGAGACCTTGGAGTGCAGTCTCAGGTAGATAGGATAGTGAAGAAGGCGTTTGGTATGCTGTCCTTTATTGGTCAGAGTATTGAGTACAGGAGTTTGGAGGTCATGTTGCAGCTGTGCAGGACATTGATTAGGCCACTGTTGGAATGTTGTATGCAATTCTAGTCTCCTTCCTATTGGAAAGATGTTGTGAAACTTGAAAGGGTTAAGAAAAGGTTTACAAGGATGTTGCCTGGGTTGGAGGATTTGAACTATATGGAGAGACTGAACAGGGTCGGGCTGTTTTCCTTGGAGTGTCAGAGGCTGAGGGGTGACCTTATGGAGGTTTACAAAATTATGAAGGGCATGGATAAGGTAAATAGGCAAAGTCTTTTCCCTGGGGTTGGGGAGTCCAGAACTGGAGGGCTTAGGTTTAGGATGAGAGGGGAAAGATATAAAAGAGACCTAAGGGGCAACTTTTTCACGCAGAGGGTGGCACGTGTATGGAATGAGCTGCCAGAGGTAGTGGTGGAGGATAGTACAATTGCAACATTTAAGAGGCATTTGGATGGGTATATGAATTGGAAGGGTTTGGAGGGATATGGGCCGGGTGCTGGCAGATGGGACTAGATTGGGTTGGGATATCTGCTCGGCATGGACGGGTTGGACTGCAGGGTCTGTTTCCATGCTGTACATCTCTATGACCCTATGACTCTATGACATGAGTGAGGTCACATTTGGAATACTGTATGCAGTTCTAGTCGCTCTACTATAGAAATTAATTATTAAACTAGAAAGAGGGCAGAAAGGATTTACTAGGACTGGAAGGTTTGAGCTACAAGAAGAGATGAGATAGGATGGGACATTTTTCCCTGGAGTGTAGGAGATTCAGGGGTGACCTTATACAGAACTATAAAATCAGGAGAGGCATAGATAAGGTAGGTAGCCAGAAGCTTTTCCCCAAGGGAGTCTAAAACTCTGGGGCACATGTTTAAGGTGAGAGGGGAGAGATACAAAAGGGTATAGAGAGGCAGTTTTCTTCACACTGAGGATGGTGAGTGTCTGGAATGGGCTGCCAGAGGTGGTGGAAGTGAGTGCAATTTCATCATTTAAGAAACATTTAGACAGGTGTATGGATGGGTTCGATACAGGGAGTACATGGACCAAACACAGGCAAAAGGGACTAGTTTAACGTTGAAAACTGGACAGCATGGGCATGTTGGCTGAAAGGCCGTTTCTATGATGGTGATCTCTCGGACCCTTTTATAAAAGCTTCACAGTCACAGCTCCATCTCCCTGTGCTCGACGGTGAATACCACCCAAACACCAACACTCACCAGCTGCTACTGAAAGTTTCTACTGAATACGCCACATCATTCCCATTCTATTTCAGAATTCCAGGAATTGTTTTTCTTGAGCCAATGTAATATCTCATGTGTTTCACTTGATGGAGGTGAGAGAAATACACCTCTCAGTAATATCAAGTCCAAATAGTTGGCAATTTCTTGATCCTTTGATCACACAAATACTCGGACACCAGCCCTGCATTCTCTCAGTGATCGGAGCTGCTTCTTTCCATCTGAACTGAACTGATTCCTCCATAATCTAAGAAAGAAATTAATGATTAATAACCAACCAATTCATAAAGTTAAAATGACATAATTTTCCAATTGAAACACACATTTTGAAATCAAACTGTGAGCAGCTACACAGTAACAAATTGGTCTAAGTGGTGGGGGAGAGAGAATCTAATGAGCTGCTGCACACACAGACAGTGCTGTAAGAAACTAAGGTGTTGATATTTGGGGAATGATGTAAATTGAGGGTGTAGCTGGACTGGAGGAAATCGCATTGGACTTGTAATGCAGTGACCTAGAGTATAAATACCAGCAACTGGCTGAATTTTATCTCAAATAATTAATCCATCTGGAATTGAAAGTTAGTTTCATAGTCACCATTGCAGAACCATTCCAGTGATTGCTGTGAATACACATCTGCATCACTCATGTCCATCAGCAAAGGGAATCTGGGAATCTTACCTAGTCTGGCCCAGAGGTATTTTCAGAAGACATTAAATAGTTCTGACAGATAAAGATTGGTTAAAGATGTATGTTTCAGATATGAATATGGAATGAAAATGGGATGGATATCTGGTTTAAACTTTGGCACTAAAATTTACAACACACATAATTAACACGGTAATGACTCCTTCCTAATGACTGGTATCAAGATGGATATGGGCAAGGATTTTTATTCTGCTGATTTTTCATCACTTCACACTGAAATGTTAATTGCACTTTGAACACCACCTCAAAGACATGCTTCAAATGGCAAGGACAGAGAACAGATTCCGACTGGGGAACATCAGATTCTCAGGAGCAACACAAGGGACTAAGTTCGTTATATCATGAGGACATTGTCAACCAGACTAGACCTGAAATTCGCGCAAAGGGAACCAATAAGAGATAATAACTTGTTTCAACTTAATGAGATGGGAACGTGGAGGCCATGGGGCTCAGCAGGAGAAAGAGCATCCACCAGAGGGTGGTAGTGAGAAATGACTGAGGAAAATTCTGGGAGTTGAATCACAAGAACAGGGAAGGAGATTGCTGAGTATTCAGTGTCAAAGAACAGCTGGATTAACCCCTGGAAAGGGAGGGGGAACAGCAGTGTGTCTGATTCAGGTGGGAACTAACAATCAACAACTTTAAGGCAGAACAAAGAGTGTCTTTCAGCAAGGTGACGGTCCACCAGGAGCAGTTGATGTTTGGCTCGTTGTGCGTCCTGGGGAACAGACTGTAGAGTACAGAGTCTTGCGTCATGGAGCTGCTCAGGACGAACCTTGACCAAGGCCACTGCATCTTTCTCCAGATTTCCTTTGCAAAGACAAATTCCCGAAGATGTGTGACAGTCTCTCTCCGCCCGACAACCCCTTAGAGAGTAGTATGCTGAGGCGAAGAGAGTCCGGGTGTGAGAGAGAGAGACAGAAAAAGAGAAGAGGATTCAACGACAGAAGCAGGGCTGTCTAGTTGCCTACATGCAGTGCCTTGGTGAGACTACACCTGAAGTCATGTGTGCAGTTTTTGTCCCTTATCCAATGAAGGACATTCATGCATAGAAGGAATATAATAAAGATTTCCCAGACTGACTCGTGGGATAGCAGGACTGATGAATGAAGATAGACTGGATCAGTTAGGACTATTTTCACTGTAGGTTAGAATAATATGGGTCATCTTTTAGAAACCTACAAAATAGGAAAGGTCAGGGTAAACACAGGAAGGATATTCCCAAGGTCCAGAACAAGGGGTCAATGTCTAAGGATCTCGGGTAGGCTATTTCGAACTGAGATGAGGATAAATTTCTTCACTCAGGTTGAGGTGAGTCTGTGAAATTCCCTGTCAGAGAGAGTGTTTGTTGGCTAAAACACTGAATGGTTGGAAAGAAAAAGTTAAATATTGTTCTCAAAAAGAACAGAAATTTCTGGTGAAACTTAGCAGGTTTACAGAGATAGAAACAGAGTCAGCTGTGAAGAAGGATCACTGGACTCGAAACATTTACTTTCTCTCCACAGATGCTGTCAGGCGTGTTGAGTTTCTTAAGCAATTTTGGCTTTTGTTTCAGGTTTCTACTACCTGTATTTCTTTGCTTTAGTACGCCATGTTGTGGCTGTGCAGGCCATTGCTTTGGCCACTTTTGAAATGCTGCATGCAGCTCTGGGCTTCTTGCTATAGGAAGGATGTTGTGGAAGTTGAAGTGGTTCAGAAAGGATTTACAAGGATATCGTTGGGGTTGGAGGGTTTGACCTAGAAGGAGAGGCTGAATAGGTTGGGGCATGGGAGGCTGAGGGGTGTCTTTATATCAAGGTTTATAAAACCATATTAGGGGCATGGGTAGGGCAAATAGACAAGGGTTGGGGGAGACCAAAACTAGGGTGCATAGGGTTAAGTTGGGGGCAAGATTTAAAAGGGACCTAAGGGGCAATGTTTTCACACAGAGGGATGGTACGAGATTGGAGTGAGCTGCCAGAGGAAGTGGTGGAGGCTGGGACAATTACAGCATGTAAAAGGCATCTGGATGGGTTTATGAATGCGAAGGGTTGAGGGGGATTAGGGCCAAATGCTATCAAATAAAGTCTGTGATGATGCTGCTCCTTTAACAAGGTTCTGTTGTACTTGGTTTTCTTCCCCTCCAGAGAGATCGTAAAAGACCCAGGTTTCGAAGGGTTTTAGGGCCAGTTTGATTATAGCTACAGATACTGCCTCCATCAAAAAGTTTTAGTTTTGAAAGACATTTGTGCAATGAAAGGGGAATGGTCACTTTCCCCAGCTCAGCTTTTCTCTGGTTTGATTTGGTTTTTGGAAGTCTGGCTATTCACTGAAAGCAGACAGGTAGTGTTTTGAGGCTGCAGATCCAAGAAACAGTTACGTGAAAGAAGCAGGTTCGTGCTGATCCTCTCTATCTGACATCTCTCCTGTAAGACCCTGTTTGATGTTACCTTTTGCGCCACGAGGTGTTTATGGGGATTATTGCAAGGATAGGGAACAGCAGGTAAAGTCTGTTTGGTTTTTGGATAGGTGAGGTTATTCTGCATTCGGTTTTCTTTTGCTTCTATTTCATTGGGTAATCTTGTAAATAAATTTGGTTTTGTTTAAAACGAAGTGGTTTGACCAACTGCACCTCTCCTGGAATATCCACTTTACACCTTCTTAAAACAATGAGCAAAGTTAGGGTCTGGGCTACTTTCTTGAAATGTTTTGAGGGGGTCTGGCCTGGTCCATAACAAGTCAGAGACATGTACATCACAGAAACAGATCCTGAGGTCCAACTCGTCCATGCTGACCAGATATCCTAACCCAATCTAAAAATCATTCAACACCAGGTTATAGTCCAATAGGTTTAATGGGAAGCACTAACTTTCGGAGCACTGCTCCTTCATCAGGTGGTTGTCCGGAGCAGCGCTCTGAAAGCTAGTGCTTCCAATTAAACCTTTTGGACTATAACCTGGTATTGAGGGATTTTTAAACTTTGTATACCCTAGTCCAACACTGGCAGCTCCACATCCTAACCTAAACTAGTCCCATTTGCCAGCGCTTGTCCCATTTCCTTTCTATTCTTGTGCCCACCCAGATTTTTATAAATGACCTGGAGGAGGGGCTAGAAGGTTGGGTGAGCAAGTTTGCGGATGATATGAAAGTCGGTGGAGTTGTTGACAGTGAGGAAGGATGTGGCAGGTTACAGCGGGATATAGATAGGCTGCAGAGCTGGGCAGAAAGGTGGCAAATGGAGTTCAATGTAGGTAATTGTGAAGTGATTCACTTTGGTAAGAGTAACAAGAAGGTGGAGTACTGGGCTAATGGTCGGATACTTGGTAGTGTGGATGAGCAAAGGGATCTTGGTGTCCATGTACACAGATCTCTGAAAGTTGCCACCCAGGTAAATAGTGCTGTGAAGAAGGCATATGGCGTACTGGCTTTTATTGGTAGAGGAATTGAGTTCCGGAGTCCTGAGGTCATGTTGCAGTTGTATAAGACTCTGGTGCGGCCGCATCTGGAGTATTGTGTGCAGTTTTGGTCACCATACTAGAGGAAGGATGTGGAGGCACTGGAACGGGTGCAGAGGAGGTTTACCAGGATATTGCCTGGTATGGTAGGAAGATCGTATGAGGAAAGGCTGAGGCACTTGGAGCTGTTTTCATTGGAGAAAAGAAGGTTTAGGGGTGACTTGATAGAGGTGTACAAGATGATTAGGGGTTTAGATAAGGTTGACCATGAGAACCTTTTTCCAGGTATGGAGTCAGATATTACGAGGGGGCATAGCTTTAAATGAAGAGGTGGAAGGTATAGGACAGATTTTAGGGGTAGATTCTTTACTCAGCGAGTCATGAGTTCATGGAATGCCCTGCCAGTGACAGTGGTGGACTCTCCCTCTTTATGGCCATTTAAACGGGCATTGGATAGGCATATGGAAGATAGTGGGCTAGTGTAGATTAGGTGGGCTTGGATCGGCGTGACATCGAGGGCCGAAGGGGCATGTACTGCGTTGTATTTTTCTATGTTCTATGCCTTTTAAACGTCATAATTGTACCAGCCTCCACCATTTCTCTGGCAGCTCATTCCATACACGCACCACCCTCTGCATGAAGAGATTGCCCCTTAGGTCCCTATTCAATGTTTCCCCTCTTACTCTAAACCTAGGCCCTCTAGTTCTGGACTCCCCTATCCCAGAGAAAGACCTTGTCTATTTACCCTAACCATGGGACTCATTATTTTATAAACCTCTATAAGATCACCCCTCAACCTCCAACGCTCCAGAGAAAACAAAGTTTATTCAGCCTCTCCGTACAGCTCAAAGCCTCCAACACTGACAACAACTTTGTAAATCTTTTCTGAACCCTTCCAAGTTTCACAACATCGTTCCTCTAGGAGAGAGAGCAGAATATTCCAAAAGTGGCCGAACCAATGTCCTATACAGCTTCAACATGACCTCCCAACTCCTATACTCAGTCCTCTGACCAATATGGGAAAGCATACCAAATGCCTTCTTCACAATCCTATCTACCTGTGACTCCACTTGCAAGGAACTATGAACCTGCACTTCAAGATCTCTTTGTTCAGCACAGTCCCCAGGACCTTCCCGTTAAGTGTACAAGTCATGCCCTGATTTGCCTTTCCAAAATGTAGCATCTCACATTTATCTAAATTAAACTCCATCTGAACTAGTTTAATTTGGGGTATCTGTTCGGCATGGACAGTTAGAGAAAAGGGCCTGTTTCTGTGCTGAACATCTCTATGACGCCAGGCAGATAAAGTTCTTAAGGGTTAAAGGGGTCAAGGTGATAAGTTGGAAATAGATATAGTGACCATATAGAAAATGAAGCTCAGAACTGTTAACTAAAATGGCCCTGGCATAATTGGCTGTATTTCCCGACAGGCTAAGCGAGACTAATTGCTAACATAGCAACTTGTAAGAAGCCAGCCTAGCTGTATAAACAATCCTTCTCACAGATCCGAGAATGATGTAGGACATAGCACTAGGTCAAAGGGCAGCCATCAGAGGAGTACTGGTGCCTCACGGTCCAGCTGTAAAACAGAAACGATGTTTGAATGTTTACTTTTAAGAGCATCTCTGAGCTCTGAATGTTACCTTGGAAAAACAGAATAATGGGGGCTGATGTCTGACTTTAAAGATAGTGTTATTATCTTAACCAGATGGCTGCTGGTGTCTGTGTGTGTTAGATTTAGAGCATTTTTTGATGTGTAAGCTTACAATTAAGTATACTTTGATTAATATACTTTTTGATAGCCTAATGACACGGGACTCTGTATTGCGTGAGAAGTTATGTATAAATGTAACAACTTTCCCTATTGAGAGTGAGAGAATCCACTCTTTAGTACCCAGCGTGGTCTAAGGTGGCTTTTCTTCCAAGTCTTGTTTGTATACTCGTATACTAACAGTCTTGAATAAAAAACAGTGCTGTTGAAAGGTATTAATTAAGTGGTGGTTCTCTGTTCTTGGACAGACGTTCACAAGAAGCCAGCAATCTAGGGGCTGGGCTTCCACAAAGGATATCGGGGAGAAAACAGGAACAGGGTTCAAAGGTGGATAATCATCCATGGTATATTTAATGATAGATCAGGGTCTATGGGCCGAATGGCCTGATGCTGCTCCGATTTTCTATGTTCCGGTGAATTAATATGTTAAGCACACCTGAAGAACATGCTGTGGACATGACCTAAGGAAATTATTGTTTGCAATACAATGGAAATGTTTAATATTTTAACTTATGCACTCACTGAATCAGCTCCAAATTCTTGCAGTTGATGATGAAGTTTCTCATTTTCGGAATGCAATCATCTGTGAATTTATTTCCATCCAGGTATAGCATTGACAATGATTTGCTCTGATTAAATGCCATCCTCAGGTCTTCAATGCAAGCAAATGTCAGATTGTTATCCTGCAAACTAAAGATCGATAATTACAAACCAATTTTCAATATGTCTCAAAAAGATCAAAGAAACTCCACTGAGAAGGAAGAGAAATAATTGGAGCAGCATAACAGTGAGAAAGCTTTTGAACCATCAGCCTCCTTTTCATTTTATTTGACTCAGTAATGACAAACTAATAATCAATTAACTTTAATGCTTTTAGTCTTTCACACTATTATTCCTTAATTGAAAGACATTACTCTTAATTTTGAAAAGAATATGCGTTCCTACAGCCTCACAGAATCAAACAGGGTACAGTGCAGGAGGAGGTGATTCGAGGCTCCGAATGAGCAATTCACTTCCTGCCACTCTGTATCCCGTATCCCTGTGCACTGGGCCTTTCCATACCAAAGTTTAATTCCTTTTTCAACACTTCAGTTGAACCGGCCTCTGCCATGATGTCAGTCAGGCACAATAAATGTTCAAAACATCGACTCTCCTGCTCTTCGGATGCTGCCTGACTGGCTGTGCTTTTCCAGCACCACACTCTTGACTCTAATCTCCAGCATCTGCAGTCCTCACCTTCTCCTATATATTCAATGGTGGTCATGCCAAAGATAAAGCAAATTCCTGACTTGCCACAAATCATTGCACATAAAATTTGGGGTTAATGTTGGGAAGATTACGTACTCCAATCGCTTTGTTTTGCATTCCGAATGAGCCAATGATGCAGACAAAATGTTGACTCCTGTATCTCCAATGTTATTGTCATTCAGCCTAACAGCCAAGAAAAAAAAACAATCAAGAAGTGGGAAATCTCTCCGATTAACATAACATAAACTTCACCTTACAGAAACTCCACCAATTGTTTCTCATTGGCACACTGAGGCATGGGCAGATAGAACAGTGTTGTGCAGTATTAGAAAACAGATGGAAATCTTGCATTAACTATTCTCACTGAATTAGTTGGTGACCAGTGAACACATATTTCAAACAGTAGATTAATTGCTTGAATGGTGAAAAATGAGAGGTGTATAGTTCTTATCATATATTTTACTCAGTAAATTGCTGTTACTCGTTCACTGACTGAAAGGCTATTGACAGTACAACCCAGCACAACTCTGAAAAGAGGAATTTGATATATACCTGAAGGAGAAAACATATGATAGCTTTGAGGGAAGAGGAGGGGAATAGGATGAAGTGTGTCGGCCATTTAAGGAGCCAGTGCAGACATAATTGGCCAGATGGCCTTATTGTGTACTACCCATTTTATGACCTGGAAATAGAATATATATTTTAACACAAAACTGGACACATGGGATTCAGGGAGAGCTTGCCAATTGGATACAAAATTGGCTTAACAGCAGGAGACAAAGTGGCGGGTTGTTTTTCAGTCTTGGAGGCCTGTCACCACTGATGTTCCACAGGAATCGGTTCTGGCTGGTCTTTTGTTTGTCACTTATAGAAACGATTTGGATGAAAATACAGAAGGCATAGTTAGTAAATTTGCAAATGATATCAAAATTGGTGGCACAAAATTGGAGGATTTTCTAAGGATTTTGACAAAATGGGTCAATCGGTTGAGAAATGGCAGATGGAGTTCAATCTAGATAAATGCATTTTGATACAACAAACTTGGGGAGAGGTTAATCAGTTAATGGGAGGGCTTTGGGTAGTGTTGTACAACAGAGGGAGCTAAGGATTCAGGTGCATAATTCTTTGAAGTTTGATTTGGTGAGGCCTCTTCTGGAATACTGTGTCCAGTTATAGTCACTTAGGTAAAAGAAGAATATTATTAAGGTGGAGAAGGTTCAGAAAAGGTTTACCAGGAAGCTGTTGATATGGAAGGTTTGAGTTATAAAGTGAGGCTGGATAGACTGGGATTTTTTCCCACTGGAGCATAAGAGGTTGAGAGGTAACCTCAGAGGGTTATAAAATCATCAGCGGTATAAAAAGGCTTAATGGTAGGGGTCTTTTCCTGAGGATGGGGGATTTCAAGACTAGGGGCACATTTTTAAGATGAGAGGAGACAGAGTTAAAAAAGTCACAAGAAGAATTTTTTTTAAACTCCCGAGGGTAGTCCCTGAGGAAGTGGTGGATATGGGTGTAATTAGTGGCAGATGGAGTTTAATTCAGATAAATGCGAGTTGCTGCATTTTGGGAAAGCAAATCTTAGCAGGATTTATACACTTAATGGTAAGGTCCTAGGGAGTGTTGCTGAACAAAGAGACCTTGGAGTGCAGGTTCATAGCTCCTTGAAAGCAGAGTTGCAGGTTGATAGGATAATGAAGAAGGCGTTTGGTATGCTTTCCTTTATTGGTCAGAGTATTGAGTACAGGAGTTGGGAGGTCATCTTGCGGCTGTACCGGACATTGGTTAGGCCACTGTTAGAATATTGCATGCAATTTTGGTCTCCTTCCTATCGGAAAGATGTTGTGAAACTTGAAAGGGTTCAGAAAAGAGTTACAAAGATGATGCCAGGGCTGGAGGATTTGAGCTATAGGGAGAGGCTGAACAGGCTGGGGGTGTTTTCCCTGGAGTATCGGAGGCTTTGGGGTGACCTTATAGAGGTTTACAAAATTATGAGGGGCATGGATACACTAAATAGACAGTCTTTTCCCTGGGGTTGAGTAGTTCAGAACTAGAGGGCATAGGTTTAGGGTGAGAAGGGAAAGATATAAAAGAGACCTAAAGGGCGACTTTTTCATGCAGAGGGTGGTACGTGTAGCCAAAGGATGTGGTGGAGACGAGTACAATTGCAACATTTAAGAGGCATTTGGACGGGTATATGAATAGGAAGGGTTTGGAGGGATATGGGCCGGGTGCTGGCAGGTGGGACTAGATTGGGTTGGGATATCTGGTCGGTGTGGACAGGTTGGACCGAAAGGTCTGTTTCCGTGCTGTACATCTCTATGACCTTATGACTCTAAAAGATATTTTGATAAATACATGAGAAGGAAAGGTTCGGAGGGATATGGGCCTGGAGCAGGCAGGTGGGACAAGTTTAGTTTGGGATTACGTTCAGCATAGACTGGTTGGACGCAAGATAGAAAATTGATTGGCTTATATTCAATTTTTAAAATTTTTTTTTAAACATTTGTGCAATTATATTCCATTGAACTCATCCATATGTGATCCAGCAAAGAGTAAAAGAAATGGTTAATTGTGAGGCACTATTACCTGTTTGGATAACACGAAGAAAAAGATTTATAGACATCAATCAATCAATAAATTCCTGCTTCTCTGATGTATTTAACAATACACAAGCCATGTTTTCAGTTCCAGAATGGATAATAGTTCATCCCAACAGTCATGTAAAATATGTGGCGATGAGCTGCCCAATCTCCCTGCTGCCGAGGTGAATGGTGAATTTTGTGCTACCACAAAGGGCAGATCATGTCTCGTGTAAATCACAGACTGTTGAACCTCTATTTCAAACCCATCCTGACACTCACACGTAACGGTTTCAGATACATGAATGGCAGCCTTGCTGTGTTAGCAATGTATTCTGCATTGAACTAGGTGCAGCATTCACTTTCCATTTATCTAGTGAATGGTTGGGTCAAATACAATATTAGATTAGCTTTCGTTTGTAAAAGTAAACTACAAAGGATGATATTCATCTCTGCAATGGCACACAATTGGTGACAGAGGTTGGGTTCAACAGTTTGATTTGCCACCTGATCTCATTGCTATTCTCTGTCAGTGAACTGTGTTCAGTCACACACCAGGTATGTTCATTTAATTGAGGTCCTCTTAGGATTAGTGTTTGAACCTTTGCCAACTTTTCTTTTAGTTTTATTTATTATTTTATCAATTTTGATTTGTAGCTGCGACCTGCAATGAGCTGGAAATGATCTTTGGATTGTGAACAGCAACTTGTGTTTCAACAAAACAAACAAACAAGCTGCTGTTTGTTCATGAGGTGGGGCCTCACAGTTAATGGCAGGTTAGCTCTTGATCAATAGGATCCTGTAGGTATTTCAGCACAGTGGGAGAGCAGCACATTGAACCAGATAAGAGATGTTTGGGAATTGATCAGGCCAGTACCTGGGAACTGTTGTGAACAAGAGCTGAAAATGTGTTGCTGGAAAAGCGCAGCAGGTCAGGCAGCATCCAAGGAACAGGAAATTCGACGTCTCGGGCATAAGCCCTTCATCAGGAATGAGGAAAGTGTGTCCAGCAGACTAAGATAAAAGGTAAGGAGAAGGGACTTGGGGGAGGGGCGGTGGAGATGTGATCGGTGGAAGGAGGTCAAAGTGAGGGTGATAGGTCGGAGTGGGGTGGGGGCAGAGAGGTCAGGAAGAAGATTGCAGGTTAGGAAGGTGGTGCGGAGTTCGAGGGATTTGAATGAATCAAGGTGGGGGGAGGGGAAATGAGGAAACTGGAGAAATCTGAGTTCATCCCTTGTGGTTGGAGGGTTCCCAGGCGGAAGATGAGGCACTCTTCCTCCAGCTGTTGTGTTATTATAGTCTGGCGATGGAGGAGTCCAAGGACCTGCATGTCCTTGGTGGAGTGGGAGGGGGAGTTGAAGTGTTGAGCCACGGGGTGGTTGGGTTGGTTGGTCCGGGTGTCCCAGAGGTGTTCTCTGAAACGTTACGCAAGTAGGTGGCCTGTCTCCCCAATATAGCGGAAGCCACATCGGCTGCAGCGGATGCAATAAATGATGTGTGTGGAGGTGCAGGTGAATTTGTGGCAGATATGGAAGGATCCCTTGGGGCCTTGGAGAGAAGTAAGGGAGGAGGTGTGGGCGCAAGTTTTGCATTTCTTGCGGTTGCAGGGAAGGAGCCGGGAGTGGAGATTGGTTTGGCGGGGGGTGTGGACCTGAGGAGGGAGTCACGGAGGGAGTGGTCTTTTCGGAACGCTGATAGGGGATGGGAGGGAAATATATCCCTGGTGGTGGGGTCTGTTTGGAGGTGGCAGAAATGACGGCGGATGATATGGTGTATATGGAGGTTGGGGTGGTAGGTGAAAACCAGTGGGGTTCTGTCTTGGTGGTGGTTGGAGGGGCGGGGCTCAAGGGCGGAGGAGCGGGAAGTGGAGGAGATGCGGTGGAGAGCATCGTCGATCATGTCTGGGGGGAATCTGCGGTCCTTGAAGAAGGAGGTCATCTGGGCTGTACGGTATTGGAACTGGTCCTCCTGGGAGCAGATGCGGCGGAGACGAACGAATTGGGAATATGGGATGGCGTTTTTACAGGGGGCAGGGTGGGAGGAGGTATAGTCTAGGTAGCTGTGGGAGTCAGTCGGTTTATAGTAGATGTCCGTGTTGATTCGGTCGCCCAAGATAGAAATGGAAAGATCTAGGAAGGGGAGGGAGGAGTCTGAGACGGTCCAGGTGAATTTGATGTCGGGGTGGAAGGTGTTGGTAAAGTGGATGAACTGTTCAACCTCCTCGTGGGAGCATGAGGCAGCGCCGATACAGTCATCAATGTAGCAGAGGAAAAGGTGGGAGATGGTGCCAGTGTAATTGCGGAAGATGGACTATTCCACATATCCTACAAAGAGGCAGGCATAGCTGGGGCCCATACGGGTGCCCATGGCAACTCCTTTGGTTTAGAGGAAGTGGGAGGACTGGAAAGAGAAGCTGTTCAGGGTGAGGACCAGTTCAGTCAGTTGAAGGAGGGTGTCAGTGGAAGGGTACTGGTTGGTACGGTGGGAAACTAAGAAGCGGAGGGCTTTGAGTCCTTCGTGATAGGGGATGGAGGTGTACAGGGACTGGATGTCCATTGTGAAGATAAGGCGTTGGGGACTGGGGAAGTGAAAGTCATGGATGGGTGGAGGGCATGGGTGGTGTCCCGAACGTAGGTGGGGAGTTCTTGGACTAAGGGGGACAGGACTGTGTCAAGGTATGCAGAGATGAGTTCGGTGGGGCAGGAGCAGGCTGAGACAATGGGTCAACCGGGGCAGTCAGGTTTGTGGATTTTGGGCAGGAGGTAGAAACGGGCGGTGCGGGGTTGTGGGACTATGAGGTTGGAGACGGTGGACGGAGATCCCCTGAGGTGATGAGGTTATGGATGGTCTGCGAGAAGATGGTTTGGTGGGAGGTGGGGTCATGGTCAAGGGGGCAGTAGGAGGAGGTGTCCGCGAGCTGGCGTTTGGCCTCAGCGGTATAAAGGTCGGTGCGCCAAACTACTACCGCGCCAACCTTGTCTGCTGGTTTGATGGTGAGGTTGGGGTTGGAGCGGAGGGAGTGGAGGGCTGCACGTTCCGAGGGTGAGAGGTTGGAGTGGGTAAGAGGGGTGGACAGGTTGAGGCAGTTAATGTCGCGGCGGCAGTTGGCTATAAAGAGGTTGAGGGCAGGTAAGAGGCCAGCACGGGGTGTCCAGGTGGATGGGGCGTGTTGGAGGTGGGAGAAGGGGTCGTCAGAGGGTAGGTGAGAGTCTTGGTTGAAAAAGTAGGCATGGAGGCGAAGGCGGCGGAAGAATTATTCAATGTCTCACCGCGTGTTGAACTCGTTAATCCGAGGGCATAGGGGAATGAAAGTGAGGCCTCTGCTGAGGACTGGTCTTTCATCCTCAGAGAGGAGGAGGTCTGGAGGGATAGTGAAAACACGGCAGGGCTGGGAGCTAGGACCTGCTGTGGGACTGGAGCTGGGAGTGGGGGCGGGGTTAGGCGCAGGGGCGGGGTCAGAGATCGGCGTGGGGGTGGGGTTAGGCATGGTGACAGAGGTTGGCGTGGGGGCGGGGTTACGTGTTGTGACGGAGATCGGCGTTAGGGCGGAGACACATGAGGCATTGTGGTCGTGCAGGTTAGTGATGTCACTGGGGGCGGAAATGGCTGTGGCGACGAAAAAAACCCTGTTATTTCCGATAGTCGCGGGGGTCGCGAATCCGTCGGTGATGGTCTTCCTGGCGATCGTGGAGGCGGTTGTCTGGGCGGCGATTGCGGAGGCTGCGAACCTGCCTGGGATAGAACATAAAATCAAAAGAACTGTGGATACTGGACATAAGAAACAAAAACAAAAATTGAGGGAAAAGCGCAGCAGGTCTGGCAGTATCTGTGGATACATATATTTTGTCCAATGAGCTTTCCTCAGAACAGCAATTTCCATTTGTTTCTGGGAGAGAACGAGATGTTCAAACATAGGCATAGATCACGGTTTAAGTTGGTTTTTGGGACTGTGCTTTTGAGAGAATGAACTTGGCTATTGACGTTACAGCATGAAGATGTAAATGCTCCCTGCCTAACCTTCCACTTTATTTCAGAATTTCAGTCCTCAGAGTGAATTCAAAGGTGGCACAGATCTATATCTTCAGAAAATTAACAAAGAAACTATCAATATACATTGAGAATAAGATATGAAAACCACTTAATCTGGCCAGTTTTGTTACTTAGTTTTAATTATCCCTTCACTGTGTTTATTTGTCTGTTTGTCTGTCTTTTGTGTGAATTGCCCTGAAAACAAGGTTACTGGTTTCAAACTTTGTTGTTTAATTTTGCTCTGCTAAAGTTCCTATATTGGTAATAAATTGCTTTTTTTTGTTGTTTCAGTTATTAACCTACCGTCTAGGTTTCATTATAAACAGAGTCTGTGATTGGTTATAAAGTCTGGTTAGGAATTGTTGAGGCTAAAATCTTTGAAGGTTTTAATTTTACTCTGTTGTGAACACAGAGGTACGGTGATTTGGCTCGGTTCTTTGTTTCCTTGTCATAGCACTAGTTAAAGACTCTGCCAGACTCCTTGTGGCTTTGAATGTCTCACAGTGTAAGACCAACTAAGTTAGCCTGGTGCTTGTTTTTGTTTTAGTTAGAGCATTCAGTATCAAGGTCAATGTAGTAGTAGCGTTAAAAATAAAAGCGTGGAAAACTACTTGACTCTCAGAAAAAAAATGAATAGTAATTGTGATTCAGCTACTATAGTGACAAGTGGCTCAACAGTTAGCACTGTTTCCTCACAGCACCAGGGATCTGGGTTTGATTCCACCCCTGGGTGACTGTCTGTGTGGAGTTTGTACATTCGCCCAGTGTCTGCATGGGTTGCCTCTGGGTACTCCGGTTTCCTCCCACAGTCGACCATGTGCAGGTTAAATGGACTGATCGTGCTAAATTGCCCATAGTGTCCAGGGATTTGCAGACGAGATGGGTTATAGAGTCATAGAGATGTACAACAAGGAAACAGACCCTTTGGTCCAACTCGTCCATGCTGACCAGATATCCTTAATTAATCTAATCAAATTTGCCAGCATTTGGCCCATATCCCTCTAAGTGATTCCTATTCATATACCCATCCAGATGCCTTTTAAATGTTGTAATTGCACCAGCCTCCACCACTTCCTCTGGCAGCTCATTCCATACCCACACCATCCTTTGTGTGAAGAAGTTGCCCCTTAAGTCCCTTTTAAATCTTTCCCCTCTCACTCCCAGATCCCAAGGAAAAGACCTTGCCTATTTACCCTAAACATGTTCCTCATGACTTTATAAACTCTATAAGGTCACCCTCAGCCTTCAATGCTCCAGGGAAAACAGTCCCAGTCCATTCAGCCTCTCCTTATAGGTCATAACCCTCCAACCCTGGCAACCTCCTTCTAAATCTTTTCTGTAGTCTTTCATGTCCCTTGGGAAATGCAGGGATAGGGGAGGGGTCTGGATGGGATGCACTTCAGAGGGTTGTTGATGGTCCAACTGACCGTTTTCTGCTCTGTAGAGATTCTATGATCCTATGAAATTCATATCAGGAGGAATTTATAAGAGAAAATCAATGGTTCATTGCTGACATGTTATCTAATTTCACCCGGATCAATACATACCTTAGAACTTTGCACTTGTGGATTGCAGGGGCCAATCGTTTGATCCCCTCCTCCTGAATATAACATTTCTCCAAATTCAACTCCATCACTGATTCACAAAGTTGTACAACATGAGACACTACAAAACAGACCATTGGGTTCAATCTCGGTGCACTCCACATCCAATAGTCTTCTGAAGTAAAGCTCTATTCTGAGACTCCAGCAAATAATGGAATATGTTCAGCAGTTTCCTCTTTCCAGTGACTCTGTCCATGTTTTTGATTTCTGCCTGAACATTGGCCTGCAGCCAGTCTATCACCTGACAGGTCGTGTGATGAGACAGCGGACCCAGGAATGGTTCCAGATTTCGGGATGAAGTGGGTGTTGAAAGACCAACTAAAAATCGAATAAAAATCTCAAACCGACCATCATCCTCCTTAAAAGCACAGTGAAGCATTTCCACCACATTCTGATGCTTTGGACTCAAATACTGAGCCAGGGCGGCCAAGAATTCCTGGATGGTAAGGTGGAGAAATGTGTACACAATGTTTTTAGCTGTGTCATCCCTTTCCAAGATCTCCATCATGAATCCTGAAATGAATTTGCTGGACTCCAGCTGATGCTGAATGAAGTGATTCTCATTAAAAACAATTCTCCTTTTCGAAACTCCCTGGTAAGCCAACTCCCCGAGTGGCTGTAAAACCATCCGCTGGTCCTCAACATCTCGCTTGTGGTTGTCCAAGAGATTGGAAAGGTAGATGGAGAAAAGTTGAGTGATGGTTTTGGGAAGAGGTTGCTTGCACTTCAGCTGTGTAAAGAGCGGGCCTAAGGTTGAGCAAATGATCCAGCAATATGAAGGGTTGTAGCACATGGTGTACAGGATCTCATTCTCCTCGACGTGTTTGAAGACATTGGTAGCGAGTTGCTCACTGCCAAAAAACTTTCTGAAAAACTCTTTTCTTTCATCAGCAAGAAAGCCCAGGATCTCAGCCCAAAGGTTGACGTTGGCCTTTTCCAATGAGTCAAGGGCAGTCGGCCGGCTGGTCACCAGCACAGAACAACCTCTGAGCAGCTGTTGCTGTACCAGGGAGTGCACCATTTCAAAAACTTCACATCTGCAGTCAGGCACAACACAGTGATTCACAGAGACATCACCAGCCAAGCGGCCAGTGAAATCAATCTGGTGTTTGTACTCCTCTAATCCATCAAAAACCAAGAGAAGATATTCAGGTTTCATCCAGATATCTTCAATTATCTTTTCTAAATAAGGGTACTGATCCAATACCATTTAGGTCAGAGAAACAGCTCTGTTGATGGCATTAAGATTGTGAAATGTGAAATGTAAAACAAATTGGAACTGAGGATAGATGTTTCCTGCTGCCCATTCATGGACCATCCTTGGTACCATTGTTGCTTTACCAATGCCAGCCATTCCGCTAACCACCGTGGTGCCAGACAGGCTGGAGTGGCCAAAACTGCTCCTGAATAATTGATCAATCCGAATTTTTTCAAGTTCACTGGTGACGTACCTCCGCTTCTTCATGTTCCCTACCTCTGGAAAGGAGCTCATGTTCCACTAGTCTCCATTCACGCAGAGTGGAAATAATGATAAGCTCTGTATATCGATCAGTGAGGGAAATGGTCGTTATTTTGCTGTCTCCTTTGATGGTGCGTTTGACCACATGCTCGGTTTGGTGGAGGAGGTGTTGCTTGTGTTGATCTTGTATACCTTTCATGACAATGATCAAAATTATGTTGGCATTGTTCTTATTTATTAATTAACTACATTAAAATAATTAATGACAAGTAAGGAGGAGTTTGAGTTGGATAGCAATACAAAAAATGTGAGTCGAATCCAAATTTTACTACGCCGTGCTCGAAATTAATCTTGCCTAATAAATACTGAATTAAATTAAATATAAATCAGGGAGAATCAGATGGATTATAGTAGATTTTACATTATTACAGACAAGCCCCTCCACTCCATTGTCATCTCCATCCCCATTGGAGGAGAATTTAACATTGGAACATCTGAGAAGCTAAATATTATCGCATTGTTCACTTATTATTATTTACTGTATTCATTTTTGTTTTGTCTGTTGTCCCCAGTGGAGATAGTATCAGAGTGTTTATAAGATTGATGTCTGCTTCAATCTCAGACAATTTATACCTAATGTAAACATATGGCCCACTGGCTGAATAGGGACTGTGCATAACACTCACCTTTTTCAATGCTTAATGTTGGGAACAGGATGACAAACCAGTGATACAATTAAATGTGCTATGTGAACCATAATTATAAAATAACACTGTCAATGTATAAGGATCACATTGGGATCTTCCACCAATTTTATCAACTCATTGTCCATTTCAGTGCAAAAGCTGAAGCCTCACATTGTACAGTCTAAGATTGTATGTGAATGGACTCCCTATCTATTCTGAATCTTCATGTGAATCTACCTATACCCAGCTTGACCCCATATTTGATTTCATGTTTTAACAAGTCCGAGACATAGATGAAGCAAATCTTATCTCGATATGAGCCTAAACATGTTTCCAAGTCAACTAATTGCCTGGTCAGACAATGGAGTACAGTCTTTGACACAGCCACTCTATGTCAGTAAGATTTCTTCAAATATAGTCTCTTCACAAATCCAATGTTTCAGCACTGTGTGTAGAAATGTGTTTCTGGGATATGTGACTTATTGAAAAACAATTCCTTATCTAGTCCTGGTTGATCAATTAGGTCAAGCGAATATCATTGTAGCCCTATTTGTGCCTTCATTCAATGCCCAAACAACATGCGTGCAATCTGATACATTTTGAACTCGAGTACATGTGCAGTCAGTAGAAATATGACACTTGGATGTTTAAAGATTCTGTTTCTATATGTGACCCATATCCTCAACTTCTTTAGGTCAATGTGTGTTTCAAGTCATTGCCCAAGGTGGAGCCCACATATGAATCAAGACCTTCTTCAGCCAGTACATACATATCAGTTCAGTCTGTCCACACTATGGGACCACACTCTAACTTCTGTATTCACCAGATCTGACTTCATCAGTAACTAGTCTACAACCAATTGTGTTCCTATAAATGACATCATATTTCCTCAGTCTGTCATGTATTTGATTCAAGCTTTAACTGGGTCTGGAGCTCTGTGACTCCAGCCCAATACAGACATTGTAGACTCCGACACTCTGGCGATATTGAGATTTACATTTGCATAAAGGCATCCTAAAGCCTAGTATTGACAGTAAAAGCAAGGCTTCTTTTCAGATCCTGATGTGAATGAAGGGAAAAGAAATAATGGCCTGAGAAAGTACCAGGGAAGATTTTGAAGTCAACTGACTTGCAAAAAATGAATGTGACTTTGTGGTTCAGCATCTAAAACTGGAAAGTTGGGCTCAGTCTGCTCCAGAGCAGCTGGGAAAATCAAAATAAGCATTCAACAATTTCCAACAAAGCTCAATATCACACATGTGGCATATAATTTGTGGCAGATGGAACACTGTCCATGCCCAAGTTCCAGTTCATTTGCTTTGTGTTGTAACTTTGATTGCATTTTCTAGAAACAGTTCATGGTAACAATTTGGAGGGTTTGTTTCTTTTCAGTGATGAAATGTGAGACACAAATAAAATGTTAGAACTTAATTAATGCAGTACGTTTTTATGATTAACGATTACTTTTATTTTGGCTTACCTTTGAGGTGATCTAATAGCTCTCCTTCCATCTCTCCAATGCGTGCATTATAAAGCAAGTCAAAACCTGGGAAAGATGTTTCATTTCTTAGTAGTGTGTGGCAGCCTCAACCATTAAAGAGCCAACCATGTTTGATTGCTAGAAATACTTGGACTGTACAATACCTCTGCTCTGAATTTCTTTCAGAATAAGTTTCAGTTTTGGCTTTGATTCTTGCATTTTCACCAATGTTTCCCAAAATGTTCGTTCTGTGGAGCCATTGGATTTGGTCACTGTGTTCAGAAGATGTTTTGTTGCTTCCTTTCTCTGTTGATGCTCTGACAGATTACGGATGTACTGGAATAAAAGAGAAGAACAGGCAAAATAGAAAGGGAAACGGGAAAAGGGAAACAATAGATGAAGGAACGGAATGGAAGAATGAATTGATGGAGGAAATGAGGGAAAAAGAAGATGGGAAAGAAAACAAACAAAGGAAGGACAATGGAATAAACCAGAAAGAAACAAGAAAAAGAAGAAATAGAAAGGAAAACAATGAAAGAGAGAAAATGATAAACAGCAGTGTCGTAATTGTGAAAAGCGGTTACATTAATGATGCTCGATTGGTGAAGAATATTCATCTCCGCACCTGATGAGACCTTGCCTCCACTTGTGAAGCAGTACTATGAGGGAGACATTAGTAGTAGGCAAAAACAAGGGCTGCAGGTGCTGGAAACCAGATTCTAGATTAGAGTGGTGCTGGAAAAGCACAGCAGTTCAGGCAGCATCCGAGAAGCAGGAAAATCGATGTTTGGGCAAAAGCCCTTCATCAGGAATAGAGGAATCTATTGGATATGACATGAAACTTGCAGTTAACAAGTCATGTGATAAACAAAACCGGACTCGACAATATTGGAAGTGGAAGTTTTGGGGTTTGGGTTTGAATCCATAACACTTGAACTATGATGTGAACATGAGATCCATGTTGTCACTTTAATAGTTTATTGTGCATTGCCTTTGATGCTAGAAGCACAACACCTTCAATGAATTCCTACATTAAAAGTGGACTGGTTTCACTGCTATATCCAAAGAAACAAAAAGGAAATCCAAAACAATAAATTATAGATTTTATAGGAAACATGACAAACTTTTCAATTGCCAGGATTTTATTGCAGTAAGAATTGAAAGGATATCAACGGTCATGAAGGTATTTGGGGCAATTTGGGTAACTAGTTCTGATAACATCATGAAACTCTAATAATTGAAGTCATGAATATCCTTCAGCTCACCAACAGACACAACATTATCATCACTGCAACAGTATGGAGTGTTGCCTTATCAACGCGTGTGCTTACAAAGAACAAAGAGAATTTACAGTCTAGGAACAGGTCCTTCGGCCCTCCAAGCCTAAGCTGATCCAAATGTACTGTCTAAACCTGTCGCCCAATTCCTAAGCATCTGTATCCCTCTGCTCCCCACCTACTCATCCATCTGTCCAGACGCATCTTAAATAAATCTACTGTGCCTGCCTCTACCACCTCTGCTGGCAACGCGCTCCAGACACCCTCCACCCTCTGTGTGAAGTACTTGCCATGTGTATCCCCCTTAACCCTTCCACCTCTCACCTTGAAAGTGTGACCTCTTGTTATTGAATCTTTCACCCTTGGTTAAAGCTTATCTCTATCCACCCCATCTATACCCTTTATGATTTTGTAAACCTCAATCAGGTCCCCCCTCAATCTCCTTTTTTCTAATGAGTTCCTCCCTTCATAGCTAGCCCCTTCCAGACCAGACAACATCCTCGTAAACTTTCTCTGCACCCTCTCCAAAGCGTCCACATCCTTTTGGTAATGTGGCAACCAGAACTGTACACAATATTCTAAATGTGGCTGAACCAATGTCTTGTACAATTTTAATATGACTTGCCAGCTCTTATATTCAATACCCCGTCCAATGAAGACAAGCATACTGTATGTCTTCTTGACCAGTCTATCCACCTGTGCAGCAACTTTCAGGGTACAATGGACCTGCACTCCCAGCTCTAAATGCATCACCTCACATTTGTATGGACTGAACTCCATCTGCCACTTTTCCGCCCAACTCTCCAGTCTATCTATACCCTCCTGTATTGTTTGATAGTCCCTTATGCTCTCTGCTACTCTACCAATCTTCGTGTCATCTGCAAACTTGCTGATCATACCAATAGTGCCCTCTTCCAGATCATTTATGTATATCACAAACAACAGTGGCCCCAACACTGACCCCTGTGGACCACCACTGGTCACCTTTCTCCATTTTGAGAAACTCCCTTCAATTACTACTCTCTGTCTCCTGTTGCTCAACCAGTTCTTTATCCACCTAGCTAGAACACCCTGCACACCATGTGACTTCACTTTCTCCATTAGTCTACAATGGGGAACCTTATCAAATGTCTTACTAAAGTGCATGCATATGACATCAACAGCCCTTCCTTCATCTATCAACTTGGTCATTTCCTCAAAGAACTCTAATAAATTGGTAAGGCACGATCTCCCCTGCACAAAACCATGTTGTCTATCACTGATAAACCCATTATTTTCCAAATATAAATAGATCCTATCCCTCAGTACCTTCTCCAGCAACTTTCCCACCACCGACGCCAGGCTCACTGGTCTATAGTTACCCGCAATAATCCTACTACCCTTCTTGTAAAGGGGGACAACATGAGCAACCTTCCAGTCCTCCGGCACCTCACCTGTATTTAAGGATGCCACAAAGATATCTGTCAGGCCCCAGGTATTTCCTCTCTCGCCTCCCTCAGCAACCTGGGATAGATCCCATCTGGTCCTGGGGATTTGTCCACCTTAATAACCTCTAGCCTACCCAACACATCCTCCCTACTTGTGTCAATGTGATCCACTCCACCAAGGATATGCAAGTCCTGGGCCTCCTCCCCCACCAAACCCTAACTACCTGACATCTGGAGGAAGAATGCCTCATCTTCTGCCTTGGAACCCTCCAATTACCCAGAATCAATATGGGTTTCACCATTTTCCTCATTTCCCCTTCCCCCACCTTCTCCTAGATCCAAGTTTCCAACTTGGCACTGCCCTCTTGAACTGTCCTACCTGTCCATTTACTTCCCACCAATCTGCTCCACCCTCCTCTCTGACCTATAACTTTCACCTTTATCTACCTATTGCATTCCCAGCTACCTTTCCCCCCAGCCCAACCCTATCTCTTCGTCCCCTTGGCCCACCCCCCACCCCCATTCCTGATGAAGAGCTTGTGCCCAAAACCTCGACTCTCCTGCTCCTCGGTTGCTGCCTGACCTGCTGTGCTTTTCCAGCACCAGAGATTCTGATCTCCAACATCTGCAGTCTCAATTTCTCATCCTTAAAATTAAATTGGGTGACCTTTCATTTTCAATTTCTTTCTGGTTAGTGCAGACAAGCTGCACTGAATTGCTTTATTCTATATCTTTATATTCCTATCGTACCAAAGCCACAACCCGGATATTCAATCTACAAACAATCTGGACTTGGAAATATTCTACCTTTCATTCACTGCAGCTGTTTAATAATCCTGGATCCCAATCCTATCGAGAATTCAGCGAGATCACATCAAATCGAGTGCAATGCTTCATGAAAGCATGTCATCCCCAACTTGGCAAGAACAATTAATGTCACAATGCAAATGCTCACCGAGCCACTGGGGAGGAAACTTCATGAAATGATAAATTTGCATGTTATTATATTTCACTTTGATGTCATTATCATTATCTGACTTAGCTTATGGTTCATGTTTCTAAGGAAGCTTTTCTTCCACCACGGAATAATTTGTTTTTGGAATCATGAAATATTTCCTTCACAGCTCTGGTCTTAATCTGGAAATATTTTCCCGGAGGTTTTTTTAAATTGTGGAATAGCTGGTATGATATACTTTTGTAAATGTATGTCGTCTGTCCAAACATGAAAGGCTCTTCCCTTCAATATGAACTGATAAATCTTCAAGCTGTGGTCATTGTTGGTGACAGGGATATTCAGTATGGCAAAACTATTTACTGTATTTATTACATGTAACTTGTTTTTGTTTTGTTTAAAAATATTTTGTCGTTGTAAGAAACCATTTTGAATGAACTCTGCATGTTAATTTCAAGTCACATTTACCAGTTTGTACGTTTTACAATGTGGCACATGAGCACGTGGAAAATCTATATTATGATTTGACTAGAGACCAATTACCTTCATCTGAAAAGTAGACACAGTGAGTTCACGGATCGTAGTCAGCGAAAAAAACTGAATAATTCTCCAGCAACAAACAGCAACAGATTTTACTTAATACATTTATGAACGTGAGCCAGAATTTATGCACAGTTTATATTCAACAACCAGAATTAACAAGAGGCAAATATAGGAACAGACTTTGATAGAGCACACTATGGAGCACATTGATTAGCAAAAGTAAGCAGAACAGTGTCCAGAGATTTCTCAGATAAGCATGGAACGCTACCAAGTCAAGAAAACTTCACAAGGGGTTGTAATTCCTCACTTTCAATGATCTGGACATGACACTTCTTCAAGAGTCCCTCAACATTACCTGCCTCAATGACTGGCACTTGAAATTGAACTTCATAAGATGACCTGTTTAAAACTTGACAACATATTTCGTATTTTTTTTAGATTCCCTAGGAAATAAACACAGACACAGGGAAAAATGTGCAAACTCCACACAGACGGTTGCCTGAGGCTGGAATCGAACCTAGGACACTGGTGCTGTGAGGCAGCAGTGCTAACCACTGAACCACCATGCCGCCCCATGACATTGTTTCACTTATTTCTAGGTCAAGCCAAACTTAGCTCTCTCAGTTCTGAATGACACAATGACCATAGTGTTAGGGCTTAGACCAAAAGCTGCATACAACATAAACTGAAGAATTCCATCATAATCGATTTGGAAACTGAACTCACTGGGTATTCCAGTGTCTCCCTTAAAACCACTGACACCAATCCCTCCCCACCATGTATTTTTATTTGTGCTCTCTGCTAGGATCTTGTTGCTTGCAGAGCACACTCAAGCTATTCTTCCCAGTGAAATATTCATCATGGCATTTCTTCCATCTCACTAAAACTGATCTGGTATCCTGACATTCTCTAACATGTGGTTTTCATCATCACATGATTTCATCCACTAACCACTAAGCCAAGCCTCACTAATTTCTATTTTGCTCTCAGTTCGTTGTCGGTCCTTCAAGTAAACAACTTTTCATTATTTTCATTTCTTTGTAAAAAATATTGTTTCAGTACTCTGACACTATTTTCTGGTGCATTTTTATTTTTGTACCCAGGACCCTTTTATTGTTTTTCATATCATTAATGAGATGTACAACCTAATTAATTTTCCTTAAATTTCCAAAGGTTCCTACAATTACATGCCCACTTCAATCATTTTACTAATTAATAATAGAATAATGGAAACATTCTATAATATAACTTACAGCGTAATTTCCATTGCTCAAAGAATCAGTTGCTGTTAATATCAGTGCAATGGTCTCCACCAAGTCTAATATTGCATCCACCAATCTCTCACAGTAGAATCGGGTCATCAGGTTTAACTCCCTGTCGCTGTAACTATTCAGCAATTGACTAATTCCTTTTCCATCATCGTCTGTCAGAAGAAAGTGAACAAAACATGCAATTAAAAAATCTGATGTAAAAAGTTAAAGAAATATCACACCGAAAGCCTATTTTCAACCATTGATACAAAATATTAATTTGCAATAAATAATTGTGCGATTTTACTTGCAGACTCTTCCTGTCTCTATGTAGCAATTTCACAAGGATTAATGGTCTCTTTCTCCTCCTACATGACAGAGTCAAAAACCTAAATTGTTTTAGTTCTCATTAGTTATTTCTAGTCACTCTGCCCAGATATATTACATATTTAGGATAGCAGGCTGAACTTGAACACACTGAAGAATTCTAACCCTGCACCATAGGAGCCCTACATTGCTGTGTTTTATTAGTATATGTTTCTACCCAGAAATGTTATCACACAAAAATGAGTTCTTTCCCACTGCAACTTCTTTTGTTGATTTTTTGTATAACAAGCAGCCACCACCAGTAAAACCTCATGTGTATCCATCCAATTGATGATTTACAAGCACAGCCTTTTTTGGGCAATGCAATACCAAATATAAACATGGCAGGGGACGTAGTAGGAAGAGAGGGCAGGGATAAAATCAAAATGGAGTTGGAGGGGAAATAAAGCAGTGTATGCCTCTGTGGTGTTCCATCCCTCTAAAGGCATTGAGATGGACATTCTGCGCTCCATCTCCAAGGACACCCGGGCTTGAATGGAACCACAGAAGGACAGATAGTTACCTCCCTCCACGGCCACATTACCAAGACCTGTTTACAACCAGCCTGACCATCCAATTGATGTTATGAGCTGGTTCAGTAAACTGAATTCCGTGTTTCCATGTACCAGGATCGTGAGCCTAGATGATCTCTCCTGCTGCCACAGATCATTATGAGGGGATAAAACAATTGTTTTTGTTCACAGGTGGTCTGCCCAGTGGCCAAGCACCAAATACCATTCATCTGCAAGTTGTGCTCAGGCTATGCAGTCTCCTGAGATGCCTGCCATGCTGTTTACCATCCTGATAGTTACAGTTACTTCTCAGCCTTTCCTGAAATTGTAACATTCTATCCTGGAGTATCTGACACTCATCAGGGAATATTGCCAGTAACACAGCTGATCTTTGAACATTACCTTTTCCATTTCTTCCTTTCGTTGAAGTACATTGTATTTGTCCCACATTTACTCCGTCCGTCATAATTTTGCATTTGTTCACAAGCTAAACAAAAGAATATGTGAATATATACCATTGTTAGTCTGATCAAAATGCTGGCAGAATTTTGTTGCTGCTGCTATTCAACAAATGTAAGCAAACTACATTCTAATAACAGCAAAATGATCGTGTTGATACCAAAATGCAGTGACACTAACAATATTTAACTGTATTGATTAAGATGAAGAGTCATCTAGATTCGAAACATTAGCTCGTCCTCCCTCTGTGAATGCTATCTGACCCGCTGTGATCTCCAGCATTTGTTGTTTTCAGTTCCGACTCCAGCATCTGCAGTCAGTTGTTCCTGCACCTTGATGAAGATCTTAGTGTGTTACCTTCTGGTTATATGATTGTCGTAGAGATCGACAGCACAGAAGAAGGTGATTCCAATTTATCCCCTTTTTCACACCTCTCTCAGTGACAGGTTGAGCAGATTAATGTTTAATTGACACTGTGGACACCCAGCACAGTCAGGGCTTCCTGTGACCCGGCATGATACGGTCTCACTCAGTGGGAGCTGAGGGGGGAGTGACGTCACACTGCCAAAGTAACGTTTTGGACAGAAGGGCTCCTGATTGGTCAGTAACGGCCAGATGACTCACTCTTGTTATCTGAAACCTCCATTCACCTTTCCCTCCCTATGAGGTTTAAGGGCAATGGGAGTCAGGCTGGTGGGGGAGCAGTACAGTCCTGGGATTTAGACTGGGACCGAAACTGCTATTTCTAGAATTAATTCATTAATTAATATTCTTTAATGAGATTTTAACTCTAGGGCCATCTAGTTTGTTGTAAGTTAATTTTAATAGACATTAATTTTCAATGAAATTGTTGTGAGAAGATTAAAATGGCAGTACACTGGGTAGTTTGCTTATCATGTCGAATGTGGGAAATAAGAGACAATTCGAACAGTCATGCCAACCAAACCTGTGGGAACTGTCCAATTGTAGCTTCTGTCAGATTACATGGGTCAGTTTGGGGACACACTTCAGGGCATTCAGGAAAGTGTTTGGAAAACGTCATAGACAGGAGTTTTAGAGTCGTGGACACTACCAAGGTTCAGGCAGATAGCTGGAAGGGACAGGCAGTTGGAGACTGGGACACCCCTGTGGCTAAACCATCTCCAACAAGTATACCGTTTTGGATATTTAGAGGAGAGGAGAGGAGTGGAGTGGTGGGTAGGGCCCGATCAGGGGATAACAACAGCAGCTGCCAGAACAGTGCTACCACAGCTGGCACTGTTGTTCAACAGGCAGGATCAAAGTGCAGAAAACCTGTGCTAATAGGGGTCTCTATAGGAATTTCTGTGGCTGCAAAAGGGACCAGGATGGTGCATGGCCTCCCTTGTTCCAGGGTCAAGGATGTCTGTGAGTGGGCATAGAACATTGTCAAAAGGAACAATGAGTTGAAGCTGTACAGGACATAGGTTAGGCTGCTTTTGAAATATTGTGTGCAATTCTGGTCTCCCTCCTGTAGGAAGGATTTGTGAAACTTGAAACATTTCAGAAAAGATTTGTAGGAATGTTGCCAGGGTTGGAGGATTTGAGCTATAGGGAGATACTGAACAGGCCGGGGCTGTTTTCACTGGAGTGTCGGAGGCTGAGGGGTGATCTTATAGAATTTTATAAAATCATGAGGGGGCATGGATGGGATCAGTCGACAAAGTATTTTCCCTGGGTGGGAAGTCCAGAACTAGAGGGCATAGGTTTAGGGTGAGAGGGGAAAGATAAAAAAAGGGACCTAAGGGGCAGCGTTTTCACACACAGGGTGGTGCTTGTATGGAATGAGCTACCAGAGGAAGTGGCGGAGTCTGGTACAATTACAGCATTTAAAATGCATCTGGAATGGGTACATGAATAAGAAGGGTTCAGAGGGATATGGACCAAGGTGATGGCAAGTGGGACTAGATTAGGTTAGGATATCTGGTCGGCATGGATGAGTTGGACCATGTACAGCATGATCTGTTTCCATACTGTATATCTCTATGACTCTGAGTTTCCAAAGAGTGTGGTACAGGTTGGTATGAATAACATAGGCAACCCCTCTGGGGTTCACATCTCTGGATTACTCCATGTGCCAGTGAGGTGTGGAATAGGAAGACAGTGCAGTGAAAAACGTTGCTAAAAGGCTGTCGGTTGGAGGGCTTGCAATATGTGGATCGTTGGAATGTCCTCCAGGGCGATTGGGACCTCAACAAGAAGGAAGGATTGAACGCAAATTGGAGAGGCACCAATCTCCTGGCAGGGAGGTTTGCTGTAAAGCAGGGTGGGAGAAAGGGAGGACTGCAGATGCTGGAGATCAGAGTCGACTGTGGTGCTGGAAAAGCACAGCACGTCAGGTAGCGTCTGAGGAGTAAGAGAGTCAACGTTTCAGTCATAAGCTCTTTATCAGGAATGGCGCTTGTGGGGCAGGGGTCTGAGAGATAAATGGGAGAAGGCTTGGGCTGGGGGGAAATGTAGCTGAAAATATGTTAGGTCGGTGAAAGTGGCAGGGAAAGGTGATAGGGTGGAGCGGGTAGGTGGGAAGGAAAATGGACAGGTCAAGAGGGTGGTGCTGAGTTGGAGGCATGGGACTGGGATAAGGTGGAGCGAGAGGAAATGAAGAAACTGGTGAAATCCTGTGTGGTTACAGGGTCCCAAAGTGGAAGACGAGGTGTTCTTCCTCCAGGTGTCGGGTGGTTTGGGTTTGGTGATGGAGGAGGCCCAGGACCTGCTTGTCCTTGGTGGGGTGAGCGGGGGAGTTAAAGTGTTCGGGGGGATGGGGTTGGTTGGCGCTGGTGTCCCAGAGATATTCTCTGAAACAATCCACAAGTTGGCATCCTGTCTCCCCAATGTCAAGGAGACCAGATCGGTTGCAATGGATACAGTAGATGATGTGTGTGGAAGTACAGGTAATTCTCTGTCAGATGTGGAAGGATCCTTTGGGGCCTGGGATAGAGGTGAAGCGGGAGGTGTATGTGGGATCGATGTGGATTTCACCAGTTTCCTCATTTCCCCTCCCCTGCACATTATCGCAATCTCAACCCTCCAACTCGGCATCGCCCTCCTGGCCTGTCCATCTTCCTTTTCACCTATCCGCTCCATCCTTCTATCACCTTCCCCCTCCCCCCCCCCACCTTCACCTACTTATCACATTCCCCCACTTCCCCCAGCCCCACACCCCTCCCATTTATCTCTCAGCCCCCCCGAACTACAAGCCTGATTCTTGATGGAGGGCTTTTGCCTGAAACATCGAGTCTCCTGCTCTTCGGATGCTGCCTGACCTGCTGTTCTTTTCCAGCAGCGCACTCTCAATGAAGTAGAAGAACAGACAGGAAGAGGTTACTGAACACTGCAGGACTGGCGATCTGAAGTGAATTTGTTCTAATGCAAGGATTATGACACATTAAACAGATGAATTTAGAACTTGGATTCGTGCATATAACTATAACATTGTAGCTATTACTTGGTTCAAAGAAGGAAAAGAATGGTAGCTTAATGTTCTATATTTTATCATGCAAAATAGAGAGGGATGTAAAAGATGTTGTGGATTATTGATTAGGGAGAATATCACAGGTTTACTGAGGGAGGACATCTTGGAGGGCTTATCCAGTGAGGTCATATGGGTAGAGCTCAGGAATAAGAGGGCTGCAAACCTTTCAATGGGTTTGTATTACAGGCTTCCCAACAGCCAGTGGGAGACAGAGGAACATATCCATGGAGAGTCAATGGAAAAATGAGAAAACACCAGGGTTATGGTGATGTGTGATTTTAACATTCTAGAAATTGACAAGGACTCCCTTAAGGAAAGGGGCTTTTGTGTGGGTGGGGGTAGATTGTGTTAGTTGAGTCCAAGGGGTTTTTTGAAGCAATATGTCTCTAGTCCAATTGAGGAAGGGAAATACTTGACCCAGTATTAAGGAATGAACCCAGTCACGTGATCAAATTTTCAGTGAAAGAACATTTTGGGAACACTGACCATAATTCTGCAAGTTATACATTACTTATGATGAGGATAAAAGTGGTTCCTGATGAAATTGGGAGAAGCTAGCGATGGCGATATTAGTCACAAACTGGAGCATATAGATGGGTGTAGCTGTTTGTGGATAATATGAGACTCTTTTAAAGGCTAGTGAATTCCAGACCAGCGTTTCCTGTGAAAGTGAAGGATAATGATGGCTAGATTCAAGTGCTTTGGATGACAATTGGTTAAGATACTTTTGGAACACTGTGTGCAATTCTGGTCTCTCTCAATATGTTGTGAAACTTCAAAGGGTGCAGTAAAGTTTTACAAGGATGTTGTCAGGGTTGGAGGGTTTGAGCTTCAGGGAGAAGCTGAATAAATGGAAGCTATTTTCCCTGTAGTATTGGAAGCTGAGCGGTGACTTTATAGAGTTTTATGAAATCATGAGGTACATGTAAAGGGTGAATAGTCAAAGTCTTTTTTCCAGGGTATGAGAGTCCAATGTCAGAAGGCATAGGTTTAAGATGAGAGAGGAAAGGTATAAAAGGGACCTAAGGGGCAACGCTTTCACACACACAGGGTGGTGCATGTCTGGAAAGAACTACCATTGGAAGGGATGGAGGCTGGGACAATTACAACATTTAAAAGGCATCTGGATAGGTACATGAATAGGAAAGGTTTAGAGGAATATTGGCCAAAGCTGAAAAATGTGTTGCTGGAAAAGCGCAGCAGGTCAGGCAGCATCCAAGGAGCAGGAGAATTGATGTTTTGGGCATAAAACCTTCTTCAGGAATGTGGAGGGTGTGCCATGCAGGCTAAGATAAAAGGTAGGGAGGAGGGTCTTGGGGGAGGGGCGTTGGGAATGCAATAGGTGGAAAGAGGTTAAGGTGAGGTTGATAGGCCAGAGAGGGGATGGGGGTGGAGAGGTCCGAAAGAAGATTGCAGATCAAGAAAGCGGTGCTGAGTCCGAGGGTTGGGACTGAGATAAGGTGTGGGGGAGGGGAAAAGAGAAAGCTGGAGAAATCTGCATTCATCCCTTGTGTTTGGAGGGTTCCTAGGCGAAAGATGAGGTGCTCTTCCTCCAGGCATTGTGTTGCCATGGTCTGGCGATGTAGGAGGCCAAGGATCTGCATGTCCTTGGCGGAATGGGAGAGGGAGTTAAGGTGTTCAGCCACGGGGTGGTTGGGTTGGTTGGTGCGGGTGAGGGAAAAGCCAGGTCCAGTTGAGGACAAAGAAGGAAATGTCTGCATGAAGCCAGAGGATGTGGGTGAGGACCTTAGTGAATAATTTGCATGGGCATTCAAAAGAAATGGACATGGTGAATGGTGAGTCTAGACAAGGGTATGTTGATAATTCTAGGGCGTGTCTATATACAAAAAGGAGGAAGTGTTGGGCTCTTCAAAAAACCATGCGGTTACAAGTTACCAGGAGCTGATGGTAGCTGTTCTAGGGAGGAAATTGCTGGGGCCTTGTACAGAATCTTTAAATCCTCTTTAGTTACAGGAGAGGTCCAAGAGGACTGGAGAATAGCCAATGTTGTTCCCTTGTTTCAGAAGGGCAACACGGATAATATGGGAAATCCAGTGAGCATTATGTCAGTGGTAATTTAACATACCTGGTCAGTATGGATGGGTTGGACCGAAGGGCCTGTTTCCTTGCTATACAACTCCATGACTCTATACCGCCAAACCAAGAGATCTTGGAGAAGATTCTTAGAGCCAGGATTTACTCACATTTGGAAAAAAAAGGACTAATTAGTGACAGGCAGCAAGGCTTTGTGTGGAGAAGGTCATGTCTCACAAACTTGATTGAGATTTTTGAGGAAGTGGCAAAGATGCCTGAAGAGAGTAGAGTGGCAGATCTTGTCTCACTGGACTTTAGCAAGACCTTTGTCAAGGTCTGTCATGATAAGCAGATACTGAGGGTGAAGTCATATGGCCATATGACCAGTATTGTTCCACATGGATCAGTATTGAGACCCCTCATTTGTTTATAAATAATTTGGAGGAAAATGACCATCGTCTGATCAGTAAGTTTGCCGATAACACAAACACTGGGGGAGCTGTGGATAATGTGGGGAATTGCCAGAGGATACAGCAGGATTATAGATAATCTGGAGATTTGGGTGAAGAAATGGCAGATGGACTTTAATCTGGAAAAATATGAGCTGATACATTTGGAAGGTCCAATGCATAAGGGAAGTTACACAGTAATTGGCAGAACCCTTAGAAGCATTAAAGTACAGGGGCTTGAAGCATACAGGTCCACAGTTCCCAGAAAGGGACAATGTCAGTGGATGAGGTAGTCTAGAAGGCATATTGCACGCTTGCCTTCATTGTTTAGGACATAGAGTATAAAAATTGGCAAGCCATGTTGCAGAGCGTTAGCAAGGTCGCATTTGGAAGATTGTGTACAGTTCTGGTCATTACATCATGACCAGAAACATGTGAGAGCATTGGAGAGGGTACAGAAAATGTTCTCCAGGATTTTGTCTGGTTTGGGAGGTGTTATCTGTGAAGGAGATTGGACAAGATTGGTTTTTACTTGAACACCAGAGGCTGAAAGGTGGCCTGATAGAGATTTACAAAATTATGAAAGGCTTGGATAGAATGCATAGTTTTTTTCTTCCCCAGGATAGAAATCTCAATTACTAGGGGACGTAGATTTAAGGGTAAAAGGGGAATGATTAAAGGAGATGAGAGGGGCAATTTCTTTTTCCACAGAGGGAACTTCCTGAGGAAGTGATGGATGTGGGTATAATTACAACGTTTAGAAAGAGATGAGAGAAGTACATGAATAGGAAATGATTTGGAGATGCCGGTGTTGGACTGGGGTGGACAAAGTTAAAAATCACACAACACCAGCGTCTCTCCAAAACCTAATGTGCTTCCAATTAAACCTGTTGGACTATAACCTGGTGTTGTGTGATTTTTAACCATGAATAAGAAAAGTTTGGAGAGTTGTAGGCCAGGAGCAGGCAGGTGGGACGAGTTTAGTTTGGGATTATGCTCGGCATGGATGGGTTAGACTGAAGGGTCTGTTTCCGTGCTGTATGACAATGTGACTGACTCAATGTGCCTGGAATGCGCTTTCAGAGGAAGTGGTCAAAGCAGACACAATAGCAATATCTATTGGCATTTTGACAGACATGATTGGCAGGAAATAAAAGGATACAGACAATACAATATACAATACTGTTCACCTCCATCAACATCGACCTGGCAAAGGAAACACTTACCACACTTTTAGAACAGACCATCACACACACACACCAACCACCATCAATCACATTACCAACAAAAACATCATGAAGCTCATGGACCTGTGTCTCACCACCCACTTCACCTTCAACAACATAATCTACAAACAAACCAACGGCACACCCATGGGCTCTCTGCTATCAGGATTCATAGCAGAAGCAGCAATGCAAAGACTAGAACAAACAGCCCTACCAACCATCAAACCAAAAATCTGGGTCCGCTACGTAGATGACACCTTTGTCATCACAAAACGAAACAAGATAGAAGAGACATTGAACATCATCAACAACACCCTCACAGGCATAAAGTTCACCAAGGAGGAAGAAACCGACAACAAACTCACACTCCTGGACGTCACAGTCGAAAGAAAGGACAACGGAGAACTACAAACCTGCATGTACAGAAAACCGACAAACACTGAGCTAATACTTAACTACACCAGCTACCATCCCAACACACATAAACGAAACTGTATCAGAACACGATTCCAATGAGCTACCACACACTGCAGCACAGACGAACTTCGAAAAACAGAGGAGAACCACCTATACAACCTAATCAAGAAGAATGGATACTCACAAAATGCAGTCCGCAGATTCCTCAAGAACAAACCACGACAAGCAAACCAAACACAGCCAGAAACCCTAACCGCCTTACCATACATCAAAGAAGTTTCAGAAATGACATCCAGACTACTACAACCCTTACACTTACAAGAAGTATGTCCAGCTGCAGCTCTTGTTTGACCGTATAACGGCTCTGGAGCTGCGGATGGACTCACTGTGGAGCATCCGCGATGCTGAGGAGGTCGTGGATAGCACGTTTAGTGAACTGGTCACACCGCAGGTTGGGATTGCTGATAGGGACAGTGAATGGGTGACCAAAAGGCAGAGAAAGAATAGGAAGGCAGTGCAGATGTCCCCTGAGCTCATCTCCCTCCAAAACAGGTATACCATTTTGGATACTGTTGGGGGAGATGGTCTACCAGGGTAAGGCAGCAGTTGCCAGGATCACAGCACTGTGGTGGGCACTGCTGTTCAGAATGGTGGGAAAAAGACTCATAGGGCCATAGTCATAGGGGATTCTATTGTGAGGGGAGTAGATCGGCGATTCTGTGGCTGAAAACGGGACTCCTGGATGGTATGTTGCCTCCCAGGGGCTCGGGTCAGGGATGTTACTGATCGGCTGCAGAGCATTCTAAAAGTGGAGGGTGAACAGCCAGTTGTCATGGTGCATACAAACACCAATGATATAAGTAAAAAATAAGATGAGGTCCTGAAAGAAGAATTCAGGGAGCTAGGAGAGAAGTTAAAGAGAAGGACCTCAAAGGTAGTGATCTCGGGATTACTACCAGTGCCATGTGCTAGCCAGTGTAGAAATGAAAAAATAGGCAGGATGAACACGTGGTGAGAGGGATGGTGTAGGAGGGAGGGGTTCAGATTTGTTGGACATTGGGACCGGTTCTGGGGAAGGAGGGACCATTACAAAATGGACGGTCTACGTCTGACCCAGACTGGAACCAATGTCCTTGGGGGAGGTTTTGCTCCTGTTGTTGGGGAGGTTTTAAACTAATGTGGCAGGGGACAGCGAGGTGAAGACTGGAGATGGTAAGAATAATGAAGATAGCATTAACAAAGGGAAGAGTAGGAAGAGACCAGATGAATGCAAAAGAACTGGTGGCCTGAAATGCATCTACTTTAATGCAAGGAGTATAGTGTTTAAGGCAGATGAACTTAAGGGCTTGGATTGGAGCCTGGGAGTATGATGTTATTGCGATCACAGAGACTTGGTTGAAGGAAGGGCATGAAGGGCATGTTCCAGGATATAGATGCTTCAGACAAGACAGCGAGGGAAGTCAAAGTGGGGGTGGGGTGGATTGCATTGTTGGTCAGGGATGATACCACGGCTGTGCTAAAGGAGGACACTATGGAGGGCTTAGGTAGTGAGGCATTATGGGTGGAGCTGAGAAATAAGAAGGGTGCAGTTACATTGTTGGGGCTGTATTACAGGCCTCCCAACAGTGAGCGTGAGGTAGAAAACAAATAAGTAAACAGATTATGGATAGATGTAGAGGCAATAGGGTAGTAGTGATGGGAGATCTTAATTTTCCCAACATTGACTGGGGATACACTTAGCGTCAGAGGTCTGGATGGAGTAGAATTTGTACAAAGCGTCCAGGAGAGCTTTCTAGAGCAGCATGTCAATAGTTCGACGATGGAAGGGGCCATATTGGACCTGGTACTGAGCAACAAGCCAGGACAGGTGGTAGAAGTTGCGGTGGGGGATTTCTTTGGGAACAGTGACCACAATTCTGTAAGGTTTAGAATACTCGTAGATAAAGATGAGTGTGGTCCGAAGGGATGAGTACTAAACTGGGCCAAGGCCAGTAATATCAAAATTAGGCAGGAGCTGGGAAATGTGAATTGGACACAGCTATTTGAAGAGAAGTCCACATTTGAGATGTGGGAGGCTCTCAAAGATAGGTTAAAGATAGTGCAGGATAGGCATGTCCTGTTGAAGGCAAAGGATAGGAAGGGCAAGATTGGTGAACCGTGGATGACCGGAGAAATTGTACAACTAGCCCAGAGGAAAATGGAAGCGTACATAAGGTCTAGGCAGCTAAGAACAGAATGGGCCCTGGAAGAATATCGGAAGAGTAAGACCCGTCTTAAACGAGGAATCAAGCGGGCTAAAAGGGGTCATGAAATAGCTTTAGCGAGCAGGATTAAGGAGAATTGCAAAGCATTTTATTCTTATATAAGAAGCAAGCAGGTAACTAGAGAAAGGATTGGTCCACTAAAAGATAATGAAGGAAGGCTGTGTGTTGAACCTGAGAGAATGGGTTAGATTCGGAATGATTACTTTACATCAGTGTTCACTGAGGAGAGGGACATGATGAATGTTGAGATTAGGGATAGAAGTTTGATTAGTCTGGATCACGTTGACATAAGTAGGGAAGATGTGTTGGGTACGCTAAAGGTAAGTAAGGTGGACAAATCCCCAGGACCATATGGGATTTATCCCACGTTGCTGAGGGAGGTGAGACAGGAAATAGCTGGGGCCCTGACAGATATCTTTTTGGCATCCTTAAACACAGGTGAGGTGCCGGAGGACTGGAGGGTTGCTCACGTTGTCCTCCTGTGCAAGAAGGGTAGAAGGGATATTCCAGGTGATTACAGACCAGTGAGCCTGACGTTAATGGTGGGAATGTTGCTGGAAAAGGTGCTGAGGGATAGGACCTATTTATATTTAGAAAAGAATTGGCTTATCGGTGAAAGGGAACATGATTTGTGTGGGGGATATTGTGGGGGGACCTGATTGAGGTTTACAAAGTCATAAAGGATATAAACAGGGTGGATAGAGATAAGCTTTTACCCAGGGTGAAGGATTCAATAACAAGAGGTCATGGTTTCAAGGTGAGAGGTGAAAAGTTTAAGGGGGATACACACGGCAAGTCCCTCACACAGAGGGTGGTGGGTGTCTGGAATGTGTTGCCAGCAGAGGTGGTAGAGACAGGCACGGTAGATTCATTTAAGATGCATCTGGACAGATGCATGAGTAGGTGGGAAGCAGAGGCATACAGATGCTTATCAATTGGGGGACAGGTTTAAACAGTAGATTGTATCGGCTCAGGCTTGGAGGGCCGAAGGGCCTGTTCCTGGGCTGGAAATTTTCTTTGTTCTTTGACTTTGAAATGTATCTGCAAGAAGTTAAAAATCACACTACACCAGGTTATAGTCCAACAGAACTGTTTGGAAGTCCTAGCTTTTGAAGTGCTGCTCCTTTAACACAACCACCTGATGAGGAACAGTGCTTCGAAAGCTAGTGCTTCCAAATAAACCTATTGGACTATAAACTGGTGTTATGGGATTCATGATTGTGTCCACCCCACCCCAGTCCAACACCGGCACCTCCAAATCATGTCTGCAGGATGAGAAACGAGAGAGACTGCAGATTTTCAAATCCACGGCGACTTCCATCCAACTAAATAACAAATCTCAAGATTAAGATCAAACATCTTTTTTAAAGCTAATGAGGAGCATTGGGCACCATGGCCACATGCTGAGAATGGTTTGCATCTCTGCAAACTCTCGAGGTTGGCACCCTTGGTAATGTTGGTGGAATTGAGGACAATGATGATGTGAGGTAGGGCATCATCTCTCCACAATGCCCTCCCCTCTAATCCTCACCATCAGACTCCTCTCCCACCCTAATCTCTCACAGGGAGCTCCCCTTCAATCAATCTCTCTCCAACTCAATTTCTGACCCGCCTTCCTCCCAGTCACATGCATTGTCTCTGGGCTCTCCTCAAATTGTTGGCACATCAATTCTCTACTGAACAATTTTTCCCACCCTTAATGCTTTTCAAAAGGATGAACTTAGGGATTGGCCTAGGTCCGAGGAGAAGGGTGTCATTCGGGACAGCTTCTGTCCCTCGTTAAGAATCAGTTCTGTGTATCTCACCGGTTTCAATAAGCCCTAAACTTTCTCAGAATAAATCTCCAGAGCATTATTCTGCAATTACTCCCAATCTTCAGTCAGTGCAAGAGGAAGAATTTTACACTAACCTTTTTTAGGGCAGCATGGTGACTCAGTGGTTAGCACTGCTGCCTCACAGCACCAGGTCCCAGGTTCAATTCCAGCCTCGAGCGACTGTCTGTGTGAAGTTTGCACATTCTCCCTGTGTCTGCGTGGGTTTCCTTCGGGTGCTCCACTTTCCTCCCATAGTCCAAAGATGTGTGGGTCAGGTGAATTAGCCATGCTAAATTGCTTGTAGTGTTAGATGCATTAGTCAGATGGAAATGAGACTGGGTGGGTTACTCTCCGGAGGGTGGGTGTGGACTTGTTGGACCGAAGGGCCTGTTTCTACACTGTAGAGAATCTGATCTAATAAAAAAAAACCTTTCAAACTTCCCCATCTTCTGCCTGATCCGATTGCTGATGGTGTTTTCAAAGCTTTGTTTTCTCTTTGTAAAGTCCAGCTGTTTTGATCATCTCTCTGATCACATTCACTCCCAGACAGATCAGCCAGAGACACGGTCAGTGCAGTGACCTAGCCTTCCCTGTGTTTACTGACACAGCCTCGTGTCTCAGTTGAAGCCAGTTTACAAACCAGTTGTGATGTCTGAACTCTCTGTGATGTATTCGGTGAGGTCACACTTGTTCTGTGAGGTCACACTTTGACCTGTCCAGTTCAAGTGGCCTCACTGCGATCAAACAGGGAGTAAGCCGGAGAGGACCGAAACCCTCACCTTCCTCAGGTTACAATGTGTTCATATTCCAGAATATACAAAGCAGTCCCATACATAGACATTAGGGTGTACGGGTGATGCTCAATGACACAGAGTCAGAGACACACAGATACAGATTGAGACTGCCCAGGAGATGTCTCAGAGCTGACTCTGAGACACACATGATCTGGACAGCAGCAGCTGGGGATGAATCATTCTTTGTTCCCTACAGTGTACTGGGCATGCTCAGTGAAGAAACCCAAAACAGCTGACTGATGATGGAACAGTTTGAAGAGAGATGGAGGGGTGAGGCCAGGGAGGGTATGGGTCTGGGACCACTATACAGAGAGGTGTGGGTTTCACTCCTTGTCTATCCCCTTGCTTCACTGTCTACATCAGTCTGCAGCCTTGTCCACTGTGGCATTTCAAAATATCATTCATATAATTCCGAATTGTCTTCAGGGTTCACACCTCTACCACTCATTTAGGCTGCGCTTTCCAGCTCTTTCTCTTATCCTCCAGCCATTTCATTGTTGACACTCTACTCCTCCCTCAACTAAAGGGTTCAGTTTCCTTCCCTTAAATCTATGTCCCTGTCCTTAATCCCTCCATCCATGGGAAATGTTCTCTTCCTGTATACCCTACGCTCATCATAGTTTTATACATCTCAGTCATGTCTCCTCTCCATCGCCTCTGCTTTAATGAAAACAATCCCAGTCTGTCCAAACTCTCTTCAGAACTAACACTCTCCAAGCCCAGGGAACAGCCTGGTCAATCCCCTCTGTTCCCTCTCCAATGCACTCACATCCCTTCTAGAACATGCAGAACTCTGTCAGCCAATATTTCAAGTGAGTTTGAGAATGGTCATGTCAATCCTTAGACATTGCTTGTAGCATCATGGACAGTTCTAGAGTGTTCTGTTCTGGATGAAATTCAATTGGTCAGAATGTTGAGCTTTACACAAAACACACTTAATTCTTACACCACAATTAAAATGCAAACAACGAAAAAAAGTAACTTGAACCTGTTGGAGTACATAACAAAATATAATGTTATTTAATTCTACCCATCAACTGTTCCAATACAGCCACATCCTACAAACAGACCCTTAGTAAAGGCAAATTCAGCAAGACAGATTTCCCTCACTTACTATCTCCTCCAATCCAAAAGATGGGAACACCAAAACAAACAATCTTACAGCAGAGAGAGAGAGTCCAAGCTTTTTTTCCTACAGGAGAGAAATGACAGCTGTGACTAATAGCTTCAACACCAAATAATGCACCTTCAGTAACTGAAAGCAGCTCTGAGCCCCTGGATCGGTGAGAGCCGGACTCCACTTCCTCATGCTGCTTTGGTCGTAATTTAAGAAAACCCAAAGTTATTTACTCTGCTTTCCATGGAACATACACCTGGGCACCAGGTTGATAACATCCCTCATCAAGAGAAACAGAACACATCCTCCTTAAAGGGACAAGGTATCAGTCTGCTCTCCTTGGAGTCAGTGATACCGACACAGTGGGGTCAGCCTTCCCTTCCTGGGGTCAGTGATACCGACACAGTGGGGTCAGCCTTCCCTCCCTGGTGTCAGTGATACAGACACAGTGGGGTCAGCCTTCCCTCCCTGGGGTCAGTGATCCAGACACAGTGGGGTCAACCTTCCCTCCCTGGGGTCAGTGATACCAACACAGTGGGGTCAGTCTTCCCTCCCTGGGGTCAGTGATCCAGACCCAGTGGGGTCAACCTTCCCTCCCTGGTGTCAGTGATACAGACGCAGTAGGGTCAGCCGTCCCTCCCTGGGGTCAGTGATACAGACACAGTGGGGTCAGTGATACAGAGACAGTGGGGTCAGTGTTTCCTCCCTGGGGTCAGTGATACAAACACAGTGGGGTCAACCTTCCCTCTCGGGGGTCAGTGATACACACGCAGTGGGGTCAGCCGTCCCTCCCTGGGGTCAGTGATACAGACACAGTGGGGTCAGTCTTCCCTCCATGGGGTCAGTGATACAGACCCAGTGGGGTCAGCCATCCCTCCCTGGGGTCAGTGATACAGACACAGTGGGGTCAGTCTTCCCTCCTTGGGGTCAGTGATACAGACCCAGTGGGGTCAGCCATCCCTCCCTGGGGTCAGTGACAGAGACACAGTGGGGTCAGTCTGCTTTCCCCTGGGTCAGTGACACACAATGGGGTCAGTCTTCCCTCTCTGGGGTCAGTGATACAGACACAGTGGGGTCAGCCTTCCCTCTCGGGGGTCAGTGATACAGAGGCAGTGGGGTCAGCCTTCCCTCCCTGGGGTCAGTGATACAGACACAGTGGGGCCAGTCTTCCCTCCCTGGGGTCAGTGATACAGACACAGTGGGGTCAGACTGCTCTTCCCTGGGTCAGTGACACAGAGTGGGGTCCTTCTGCTCCCCCCGGGTCAGTGACACAGACGTAGTGGGGTCAGTCTGCTCTCCCCTGGGTCAGTGACATAGACACAGTGGGGTCAGTCTGCTCTCCCCATGGTCAGTGACACAGACACAGTGGGGTCAGTCTGCTCCCCCTACGTCAGTAACAGAGACACTGTGGGGTCAGTCTGCTCCCCCTACGTCAATGACACACAGTGGGGTCAGTCTGCTCTCCTGGATCACTTCCATCTAGGACAAGGGCAGCAGATACATGGGAACACCACCCCCTGCAAGTTCCCCTCCAAACCACTCACAATCTTGACTTGGAAACATATCGCTGTTCCTTCAGTGTCATTGGGTCAAAATCCCGGAATTCCCTCCCTAAGGGGCACATTGTGGGTCTACCTACATCACATGGAGTGCAGCGAGTTCAAGAAGACAGCTCACCATTACCTTCCCCAGGGGCAACTAGGGACGGGCAAAAAACACTGGCCCTGCCAGTGTGGCCCATATCCCATGGGTCAATGAAAAATATCATTCCACAGTCTGGGAACAATGGGACCATCCCTTTGGCTTCAATGAGGAGTTTTATTTATTCAGAAGGTAATGAATTTGTGTAGCCAGAGGTTTTACTGTGTTACTGATCTTCTCTCTGAACGTAGACAGCGTTGCTGCATAAATAAATCTGTTTGTACAACAGCGTAACCTCTGCAGCATGTAACCAACAACACTGAACACTAACAGAAACGGTGGGTAATCATCAGGATTGATGCCTTGAATGACATAATATCACAAACCTACAACATTGATGAACCACGGGAGGGTGAAGCTCCCAGAGATGGTGAAGAGCAGAATCACAGCCTTCCTTCTGCTCTCCATCTCTGGGTCTCTGCGGGTCTCTCCTTTGCTCTCACCCTTCAGCCTTTTATTGATCAACTGGTCGCTAAAATAGAACATCGCACATTACAGCACAGTAATGTGCTCGATGTTGCACCGACCTGTGGAATCAATCTGAAGCCCATCGATCCAATACTATTCTATTTTCATCCATATGTTTATCCAAACACTATTCAAATGCCCTTCAGGTTGGTGAGTCTCTAACTGTTGTAGACAGGGCATTCCATGCCCTAACTCCTCTGACATCTGTCCTGTATCTATCACCCCTCAATTTAAAGCTATGTCCCCTCATGCAAGCCATCACCATCCGAGGAAAAAGGCTCTCTCTGTCCACCCTATTGAACCCCCTGATTATCTTGTATGTCTCAATGAAGTCGCCTCTCAGCCTTCTCTCTAGGATTGTGACAGAGGAATACTGAAGGAATTGCACAATTCAAAAGGCTGTTCTGTCTTGGAGAGAGGAAGAGAGACAACTGATGGCTAAAGAACCACCTCACCTCTCTACATCTCATATCAGCCATCCAGCCAACTGTGCTAACCGACCCCCTGCAGCAGTCGGGGCTGGATGTCTGGTTTGTGATGTAGAGTGACACCAACATCCAATATTGGATTTGGTGCTTGGTAACAAACCACGCCAGGTATCAGATCTCTCAGTAGGAGAGCATTTCGGTGATAATGATCACAACTCCATGACCTTCACAATACTCATGGAGAGGGATAGGAGCAGATGGTCTGGGAAAGTATTTAATTGGGGGAGGGGGAATTACAATGCTATTAGGCAGAACTGGGGCATCTAAATTGGGAACAGATGTTCTCAGGGAAATGCTCAACAGAAATGTGGAGGTTGTTTAGGAGGACAGGTTTGTCCCACTGAGGTAAGGAAGGGATGGTAGGTTGAAAGAACCTTGGGTAATAAGGGATGTGGAACATCTAGTCAAGAGGAAGAAGGAAGCTTACTTAAGGTTAAGGGGGCAAGCATCAGACAGGGCTCTAGAGAGTTACAAGGTAGCCAGGAAGGAACTGAAGAATGGACTTAGGAGATCTAGGAGGGTGCATGTAAAGGTTTTAGGAGGCAGGATGAAGGAAAACCCCCAAGGCGTTCTACACTGATGTGAGGAACAAGAGGATGGTCAGAGTGAGGGTAGGGCCAATCAGGGACAGTGGAGGGAACTTGTGCCTGGAGTCGGAGGAGGAGGTAGTGTTGGTCCTCAATGAATACTTTGCTTCATTATTCATTACTGAGAGGGAACTTGATGTTTGTGAGGACAGCATAAAACAGGCTGACATGCTCAAACAGGTTGGTGTTAAAAAGGAGGATGCTTTGAAAGTTTTAAGGATAACTAACTCCACCCCCGGCAGGAAGGAATATACGCAAGGTTACTACAGGAAGCGAGGGAAGAGATTGCTGTGCCTTTAACGATGATCTTTGGGTCCTCACTGTCCACTGGAGTAGTGCCAAATAATTGGAGGGTGGCAAATGTTATTCCCTTGTTCAAGAAAGGGAATAGGGTAATCTTAGGAATTACAGACCAGTCAGTTTTACTTGTATTGGGCAAATTATTGGAGAGGATTCTGAGACACAGGATTTATGCTTACTTGGAAAACCATAGCTTGGTTAAAGATAGTCAGAATGGCTTTGTGAGGGCAGGTCATGCCTCATAAACCTTATTGAATCCTTTGAAGATGTGACAAAATGCACTGAGGAAAGTAGAGCAATGGATGGGATGCGTATGGATTTTAGCAAGGCATTTGATAAGGTTCTGCATGGTAGGCTCATTCAGAAAGTAAGGAGACATGGGATACTGGGAGATTTGGTTGTCTGGACACAGAGTAGGCTCATCCATAGAAGACAGAGGCTGGTAGTAGATGGGAAGTATTCAGCCTGGAGCTTGGTGACCAGTGATGTTCCGCAGGGATCGGTTCTGGGACTGCTCAAGGTTGCAACGGGACATTGACAGGATGCAGGACTGGGCTGATAAGTGTCAGATGGAGTTCAACCTGGAAAAGCGTAAAGTGATTCATTTTGGAAGGTCAAATTGAAATGCAGAATGCGGGTTTAAAGGCAGGATTCTTGGCAGTGTGGAGGAACAGAGGGATCTTGGGGTCCATGCCCTTTGATCCCTCAAAGTCACCCAGTGCCCCCCAAATTTGTTGAGGCAACTTATAGCATGCTTGCTTTCATTAGCAGAGGGATGGAGTCCAAGAGCCGTGAGGTTATGCTGCAGCTCTATAGAACCCTGCTTAGACGACACTTGGAATATTGTGTTCAGTTCTGGTTGCCTCATTATAGGAAGGATGTGGGAGCTTTAGAGAGGGCGCTGCCTGGACCGGAGGGCATGTCTTATGAAGAAAGGTTGAGAGCGCGAGGGTTTTTCTCACTGCAGTGTAGAAGGATGAGAGCTGACTTGATGGAGGTGTACAAGGTGATGAGAGACACAGACAGAGGGAATAGACAGAGACTTTTTCCCTGGGCGGAAATGGTCATCATGAGGGGGGTATCAATTTAAAGTGATTAGAGGAACTTTTAGGGGAGATGTCAGATGTAGGTTCGTAACACAGACAGTGGTGGGTGTGTGGAATACAGTACCAGCAGTGGTAGCAGAGTCAGATAGATTAGGAACAATTAGAATATAGAACATAAACATGACAGCACAGTACAGACCCTTCAGCCCTTATTGTTGAAATAATCTGAAACCCATTTATCCTGCACTATTCCATTTTTGTCCATATGATTATCCAATGACCATTTAAATGCCCTGAAAGTCGGTGTCTACTACAGTTTCAGGCAGTGTGTTCCATGCCCCTACTACACTCTGTGTATACCTCTGACATCTGTCCTATATCTATCATCTCTCAATTTAAAGCTTTGTCCCCTTGTGCCAGCCATCACCATCCGAGGAAAACGCTCTCACTGTCCACCCTATCTAACTCTCTGGTTATCTGTATCTCACAGTTACGCCATCTCTCAGCCTTCTTCTCTCGAATGAAAAGTGCCTCAACCTCATCAAACTGGGTGGCAACTTTCAGAGATCTATGTACCTGGACGCTGAGATCTCTCTGCTTATCTACACGACCAAGAATCTTACCATTAGCCTAGTACGCTGTTTTCCTGTTCCTCCTTCCAAAGTGAATCACCTCACACTTTTCCACATTAAGTTCCATTTGCCACCTCTCAGCCCAGCTCTGCAGCTTATCTATGTCCCTCTGTAGACTGCACCATTCTTCATCCCTATCCACAACTCCACCAACCTTATTGTCATCCACAAATGTACTAACCCATCCTTCTAGACCCTCATCTAGGTCATTTATAAAAATGACAAACAGCAGTGGACCCAAAACAGATCCTTGTGATACACCACTAGTAACGAACTCCAGGGTGGATATTTCCCATCAGCCGCCACCTTCTGTCTTCTTTCAATGAGCCAACTTCTGATCCAAACTGCTGATACACCCTCAATCCCATGCCTCCGTATTTTGTGCAATTTAAGCGACTCTTGGATAGGCACATAGAGGAGAGAACAATAGAGTCAGATAAATGGTCAGCACAACATCGAGGGCTGAAGGGCCTATACTATGCAGTATTATAGTATGTTCTATGTTGACATCACGGGTTCAATCCCCACACTGGCTGAGATCATCATGAAGGTCCTACCTTCCCAACCTTACTGTTCCCCTGAGGCTCGGTGCCCTCAGATGAAACTCACGGCCAGTTGTTTCTCACAAATGAGAGAGCAGTCCTTGGTCCCCTGGGACTATGGCGACTTTACTGAAGGAATATATACCCAAGTCAGGATGGTGAGTGGCTTGGAAGGGAACATGCAGGTCATGGTGTTCTCATACATCTACTGCCTTTGGCTTTAGGAAGGTAGTGGTCATAGGTGTTGGCAAGTCTGCTACTGTTGCAGGCAGTGTGTTCCATGCCCCGACTACTCTCTGAGTAAGGAAACTACCTCTGACATTAAAGCTCTGTCCCCTCGTACCGCCCATCTCCATCCAAGGAAAAAGGTTCTCACTGTCCACCCTAGAGGTAGACAGTTCAGCCAAACAAATGAGAGTGTCGGTGGAAGGGTACTGTTGGGGACGTCAGGAGAGGAAGAAACGGAGGGCTTGGAGGCCCTAGTCATGGTGGATGGAGGTGTAGAGGGATTGGATATCCATGGTGAAGATGAGGCGTTGGGGGCCGGGGAAAAGGAAGTCTTGGAGGAGGTGGAGGGCATGGATGGTGTCTCGAACGTATGTGGGGAGTTCCTGGACTAGGGGGGATAGGACAGTGTCAAGGTAGGTAGAAATGAGTTCAGTGGGGCAGGAGCATGCTGAGACAATGGGTTGGCCAGAGTGGTCAGGCTTGTGGATCTTGGGAAGGAGGTAGAACTGGACAGTGTGGGATTCCCGGACTATGAGGTTCGAAGCTGTGGGTGGGAGATGAGGTTCTGTATGGTCTGGGAGATGAATCGTTTGGCTGAACTGGTCCTCACCCTTAACAGTTTCTCCTTCGAATCCTCCCACTTTGTCCAGGCCAAAGAGGAAGCCATGGGAACCCGTATGGGCCCCAGCTATGCCTGTCTCTTTGTTGGCTACGTAGAACAGTCGATCTTCTGTAATTACACCGGCACCACTCCCCACCTCTTCCTCCGCTACATTGATGACCGCATTGGCGCCACCTCGTGCTCTCGCGAGGAGGTTGAGCAATTCATCAACTTCACCAACACATTCCACCCTGACCTTAAATTTACCTGGACCATGTCTAACACCTCCCCCCCTTCCTGGACCTCTCCATCTCCATTAATGATGACCGACTTGATATCGACATTTTTTACAAACCCACTGACTCCCGCAGCTACCTGGATTACACCTCTTCCCACCCTACCTCCTGCAAAAATGCGATCTTGTATTCCCAATTCCTCCGCCTCCGCCGTACCTAGTTCCAGGAGGACCAGTTCCACCACAGAACATACCAGATGGCCTCCTTCTTTAGAGATCGCAATTTCCCTTCCCACGTGGTTAAAGATGCCCTCCAATGAATCTCGTCCACATCTCGCACCTCTACCCTCAGACCCCACCCCTCCAACTGTAACAAGAACAGAATGTCCCTGGTACTCACCTTCCATCCCACCAACCTTGGTATAAACCAAATCATCCGCCGACATTTCCGCCACCTCCAAGTGGACCCCACCACCAGGGATATATTTTCTTCCCACCTCTTTCCGCCTTCCACAAAGAATGTTCCCTCCATGACTACCTGGTCAGGTCCACGCCCCCCTTCAACCCACCCTCCCATTCTGGCACCTTCCCCTGCCACCACAGGAATTGCAAAACCTGCGCCCACACCTCCTCCCTCACCTCCATCCAAGGCCCTAAAAGGAGCCTTCCACATCCATCAAAGATTTACCTGCACATCCACCAATATCATTTATTGTATCCGTTGCTCCCAATGCGGTCTCCTCTACATTGGGGAGACTGGCCACCTCCTAGCAGAGCGCTTTAGGGAACATCTCCGGGACACCCACACCACTCTGTGGCCAAATATTTCAACACACCCTCCCACTCTGCCAAGGACATGGAGGTCCTGGGCCTCCTTCACAGCTGATCCTTCACCAAGCTGCCTGTAGGAAGAACGCCTCATCTTCCGCCTTGGAACACTTCAACATTTTCCTCATTTCCCCTTACCCCACCTCACCCTAGTTCCAAACTTCCAGCTCAGCACTGTCCCCATGACCTGTCCTGACTTGTCCTACCTGCCTATCTCCTTTTCCACCTATCCACTCCACCCTCCCCCTGCGACCCATCACCTTCATCCTCTCCCCCACTCACCTATTGCACTCTATGCTACTTTCTCCCCACCCCCACCCTCCTCTAGCTTATCTCTCCACCCTTCAGGCACTCTGCCTGTATTCATGATGAAGGACTTTTGCCCGAAACGTCGATTTTAATGCTCCTCTGATGCTGCCTGAACTGCTGTGCTCTTCCAGCACCACTAATCCACAATCTGGTTTCCAGCATCTGCAGTAACTGTTTTCACCTAAGGATTTTGTGGTCAACATTACTGTCATAATTGCACATGTTTATTAAATTGAAGTTTTGACACCTGTCATTGATAGGATTCACCCCGGGTCCAGGATAATCGTTGGGAAGTATCTGAATATGAGCCAGTTTGATGGCTGGCCTCCTGGTTGATTCAGAAGCCAACCTGACATTTCTGTACCAATATTGAAATAGAGGTTTAAGATTTATTATTTAATCATTGAGTGTAATGTTATTTTGTCTCTATTTGGTTCCAAAAAAATGGGAACACAGACAGACTGAGTGAGGGCTGTCAACTCCATGAACTTGAATCCTAGCTGAACAATTGTGAGATCACCCAATCTGGTCCTGATTGAGATCGGTTCGTGACTTCGCTTCGTACACTGTTTAAAGGATATATAGATGAGCAGAGTAAATTGTTTTCCCACACAAAAGAAAGTATCACATAGAAAGGCAGAAACATTATTTACATGTGTGTGATGTATATCTTGTGTGTGTGTGTGTGTGAGAGAGAGAGAGAGAGAGAGAGAGAGTGGAGAGGGAGAGAGAGAGATAGAATCATAGAAATATACAACACAGAAACAGTCCCTTTGGTCCAACTCATCCAGGTATTCTCAGTTAATCACATCCCATTTGCCAGCACTTGGCCCACACTAAACCCTTATTGTTTGTATACCTTTCTGGATGCCTTTTAAATGTTGCAATTGTACCAGGCTCCACCACTTCCTCTGTTTGCTCATTCCATACACGCACCACCCTCTGCAAGAACAAGTTACCCCTTAGGTCCCTTTTAAATTTCTCCCTGTCCAAGCCCCTCATGATTTTATAAACCTCTATAAGGTCAACCCTCAGCCTCCGATGCTCCAGGGAAAGCATCAGCCTATTCACCCTCTCCCTACAGCTCAAATCTTCCAACCCTGGCAACATCCTTGTAAATCTTTTCTGAACCCTTTCAAGTTTTACAACATCCTTCCGATAGAAGGGAAACCAGATTTGCATGCAGCATTCCAAAAGTGGCCTAATCAATGTCCCGTACAGATGTAACATGACCTATCAACTATTATAGTCAATGCACTGACCAATAAAGGAATGTAAACCAAACACCTTCTTCACTCTCCTAGCTGCCTGTGACTTTCAAAGAACTATGAACCTGCGCTCCAAGGTCTCTTTGTTCAGCAACAAACCCATTAGTGTATAACTCCTGCTCTGATTTGTCTTTTCAAAATATAGCACCTCACATTTATCTAAATTAAACTCCATCTGCCACTCCTTGGCCTATTGACCCATCTGAACAAGATCCTGTGTACTCTGAGGTAACCTCCAATGTTGGTGTCATCTGCAAACTTACGAACTATACCTGCTATTTTCACATCCAAATCATTTGTGGAAATGATGAAAAACAATGGACCCAGCAGTGATCCTTTTGGCACACCATGGATCCAGGCCTCCAGTCTGAAAAGCAACCCTCCATCACCAACTTCTGTCTGCTATCTTTCAGCCAGTTCTCCATCCAAATAGCTAGTTCTCTCTGCATTCCATGATATCTAACCTTGCTAACCAGTCCACCATGAAGACCCTTGTTGAATGCCTCACTGAAGTTCATGTGGATCACAGCCACTGCTCTGCCCTCATCAATCCTCTTCAAACGCACAGAGTCATGCCGATTGCCCCTAAACAATCCTCACCTTTCCAAATATATGTAAACCCTATCCCTGAGGATTACCTCCATCAACTTTTCCACCATCAATCAGGCTCACTCATCTATAGATCCCTGGCTTTTCCTTACCACCTTTCTTAAATAGTAGCACCCCTTAGTCAACATTCAGCCTTCCAGCACCTCACCTATGAATATCGATGATACAAATATCTCAGCAAGAGGCCCAGCAATCACTTTACTTGCTTCTCACTGATTTCTAGGGTACACCTGATCAGGTCCTGGGATTTATCCATCTTTATGCATTTTGAGATGTCCACTGTAACATGAACATTTTTTAAGATGTCACCATCTCTTTCCCCACATTCTATATCTTACATGACCTTCTCCACAGTAAACACTGATGCAAAATATTTATTTAGTATCTCCCCATCTCCTGTGGTTCCACACATAGGCTGCCTTGCTGACCTTTGAGGGGCTCTGTCTCCCCAGTTAATCTTTTATCCTTAATGTATTTATTGAATCTGTTTGGATTCTCCTTAACCCGATTTGCTAGTGCTATCTCATGTTCTGTTTTTGCCCTCCTGATTCCCTTAAGTATATTCCTACTGCATTTATACTCTTCTCAGGATTCACTTGATTTCTGCTGCCTATACCTGACATATGCTTCCTTCTTTTTCTCAAATAAAACCTCAATTTCTCAAGTCATCCAGTATTCCCTGCACCTACCAGCCTTGCCTTTCACCCGAACAGGAACATACTGGGTCTGGACTCTCATTATCTCATGTTTGAAGGCTTCCCATTGTCCAGCCCTGTGTAGCTTTGAGTGTGAGTTTAGAGGTACAGACTCGATGGAGCGAAGGGCCATCTCTGTCCTGTATGATGTCATCACTCTATTAATTTGAATGTAAGGTTCTGATTATTTTTGTGTTTGTTTTGAGAAAATGTGACCGAGTGGAAGTTCCAGCTGTTGGTGCAGTCAGTATCAGCTTCAGGTTCTGTATTAGAGTGCTCATTCACAGAGAGAATTTCCCAAATCAGTCATGTAACTGAATTAACAAGGAAAGCTGTGGGATAACAGTGTGCAGGAGAACAGCTCTCAAAAACTTAAACAGCATGAGGCATTGAACAACTGAATAACATCAGCAGAATGAAGGTCATCACTGAAAAGAATATGAAAAGGTATTTAGATATTGATAGGATTGATAGTGAGTGAAATATTGCAAGTATTGTTACTTGAAAGCATGAATGTTTGAGACTTAACAGGATCAGATCAATCCAGCCTTTGGGGTATTCAAATATAGCTGTAAATCTCAATGCTATCACATCATTAAAATAAACCTGCTGTCATAACTTGTTTGTTCAAAATGCATTAAAAAGTTTGAAGATATAATCATGGTTTCCCAGTGGAGATACCACACAATATAAAACAAAGTCTCTGGAACTGTGTCAGCTCCATCTCTGAGAGAATTCTACAATTCCAACAGATTGCCAGCAGCAGGAAAGGAAAGGTTGTGTCACAAACAACGAAATGCATCTTCTCAGGGAAAAGATCGGTAGAGTGTACGAGACCATCCTTGTTGTTGTTGGTGTTCCTGGTAAGAGTTGGAACAACTTATATAAACCACTGCATTGAATCATCCTTCTTTCTACAGATAACTGATAAATTATTATATTTCCATTCAGCAAGGCAAATCCCACTGTCAGACAATAGTGTCCTCACTGACTGAGTTTAAAGTGAATAGTTTGTCAGTTCGGAGGCTCCTCAGTAATGTGCAGCATTGTGTGTTTCCCTATACTGTGCAGAATGGGTTTATACTGAGGCCACATTGATGGGGTTTGACTGAACACCGGCCCTGGCTGGTCTAAAAAGGGTTTCGGAAGACCACCCTCTCTCTGTGGTAGTTCACAGCCTGCTGTCGGTCAGATGGGTTTTGTAACAACCCACCTCGCAGTGACACTTGGTGTTTCCCATTCCTTGATGGAAAGGGATTGTGTTGGTGGGTCTTGATCAGACAGCTCACTTCAAATGGGAGCCCAGAGACAACAGGGCAATGGGTGGGTTCAGCAGGTCATTAGGAATTAGGAAATAATGGGGACTGCTGATAGGGCGATGTGCTGGAAAAGGCACAGCAGGCAAGGTTGCATCTGAGGAGCTGGTGAAATCGACTGCTGCTGACCCAAAAACATCCTGAGTATATGACCGTGTTTCTGTGAGTAATCTGCTGCTCATGTTCTTCCCTATGTCCTTCAAAAGTTCAATGATTCATTGAGAGAGATTCTTTAAACTTCATATAACATGGAATAGCAATTACCTTTGTGTCATTACTTACAGTCTGGGCTCAGGCACCGAGAATGTTTCATTATTAACTTCAAATCTATTTTTTCCTTTCTCTTACAGTTAGTCTCGTGGTGATTGTAATCTTAGCTCGGGGCAAATGTGGTCTTTCTGTGTGCAGCACTCGTTATCTTGTGGCCATGACAACGTCAGATCTACTGTTCATTGTTTTTTATATCATCCTTCACCGATTTCGACAGTATTATTATCCACTGTGTTTCCTGCAAATCACTCCTGTTTGTGGTGTTATCTATGCCCTCAACCGCTTGACCATTGATTGTTCTGCATGGTTCACCATTGCTTTTTCCTTTGATCGATTTGTCGCCATTTGTTTACATGAGATGAAAACGAAGTACTGCACAGGAAAAACTGCAACCGGGGTTCTAGCAACAATCTGCATCTTCTTTTATTTAAAGAACATACCCAACTCCTTTGTGTATTACCCTGGAAAGATGATCAACAATGTTCCATGGTACTGTTATATCAGGCCTGGTTATTATGACGACCCTCGGTGGATAGGTTTTAGATATTTTGAGACTTTTTTAACACCAATGTTCCCATTCACTTTTATTGTCTTTATCAACATTCTGACTGTCAGACACATCTTCGAGGCCATTAAGGTGCGGAAGGAACTGAGAGGTCAGAGAAAAACAGAGAATGATCCAGAGGTAGAGAGCAGGAAGAATTCTGTGATTTTACTCTTTGCCATATCTGCCAGCTTCATACTTCTCTGGTTGTTGCATATTTTATATTTCTTTAATGCTGGTTATTCCTTGGATTCTGTTTCTTTTGGTCTCTTTGTTCAGATTGGATATATGCTGAGGAACTGAAGTTGCTGCACAAATGCACTTATTTATGTGGTGACACAGAAACATTTCAGAGACCAGTTAAAGTATACCATGTCATATCCAGTTAGAACAATAATTGAATTGGTGAATCAATCCAAGTAACTGAGAGCCAACATTAGGTGCAGCAGATAACGGAAGGAGGAGTCCACGTGAGGAATGGACCGAAAGGAGAAGGAGGAGCAGCAACATGATAACTCTCCTTTCCCAATGGTCAAGGAATGACTCGATCTAAGGGGCAAAATGTAAAGCCAGTGTAAAGTGCTGTTAGTAATCAGCAACAATTAGCAGGAAGTGGAGGAACAAAAGTAAAACCAAAAGAGGAATTAAATATACACAAAAGCTACATTTATCCCAAGTAATCCATTCTCAGTGAGTGAAAAGGTTAGAAAAATAAATGATATGGAGGAAGGTGTAATCGTTCACTGCAGGAGAGAGGGAAATGCAACGACAGGCTCCTGGCCACTTTTCCTCACTGAATTCTCTGAGCAACACATCTGGGCAAGTTTTTTAAAAAACGATAAGTTTCCTGTTGAAAAAGGAAATAAAATATTGTAAAGATTCTGTGTCTTTTGATTGCACCTTTATTTTCAACAATAATTTACTTTGTTTTCATTCAATTCCTCGTGTTGGTTCCTGGCAATCGCACTTTGAGATTTTCACATTGATCAACAGTCAAACCCAAAGAGCAAAGGAATTGGATCAGTTTGTGAATACATGTGGCTTTCATTCTCAAACAATAAAATGCAAAGCAGGAGGAGACAAAGGCAGTCTGGACTAAACCAGTTCTCTGACATCATCCCGTTTCTTTACTTGTTCCTTCCCATGAACCAGCTGATGCGTTGCCGGGGGAATCCAAGCCCAACCAGAGGGATTTCTGGACTCCCTCTCTGCACCCACCCAATGACCCAGCTCCCTCTCCAGTTTCAGATGCTCCTTCAAATCTACCTCTTCATATAAGCTATCGTCCCCTGACCGAATATCACTTTCAGTGAATCAATATGAACTCTGTTTGATTTGTTATGATAAAGGTCTTTTTAACTATGTTTGGGGACTGTGCTGTGTTAAAGTGCACAGTGATGCTGCTATCCTGGTTAGTGTAGCTGTCTTCCAAACAGGTGACCTGGGTTAGATTCCTGACAATTGCAAGTTGAGATTTGTCACATTGATCAATAGGAAACCACAGACAAAAGGAATTTGATCAGTTTGAAAATATATTTGTTTTTTATTCCAAGACAATAAAGTGCAAAGTAGGAGTATACAAAGGCAGACTGGATGAAACTGTTTACCTGCTGCCTCCCTCCCCCCTCTAATCCCACTGAGGTGGCTCTGGCTGTGCTCCATCCCTGGGGGATGTATGCCCTGGGTAGAGGGAGCTGGGAGCTGACTGGATGAGCTGGGACTTGGGCGGAGAGGGGGCTTTCAGTGAGAGATTTGGGGATATTTCAAACAAGTTCTGGCAGCCATTTTCCCTTCAAAGAACAAAGAACAAAAACATTTACAGCCCAGGAACAGGCCCTTTGGCCCTCCAAGCCTGAGCTGATCCAAAGCCTCCGTCTAAACCTGTTGCTCATTTCCTAAGCATCTCTCTCCCTCTACTCCCCACCTACTCATGCATCTGTCCAGACGCATCTTCAATGAACCTACTGTGCCTGCCTCTACTCCCTCTGCTCGCAACACCCACCACTCTCTGTGTGAAGTCCTTGCTGCATATATCCCTATTTAACTTTTCACCTCTCACTTTGAAAGTGTGACTTCTCGTTGTTAAATCCTTCACTCTGGGAAAAAGCTTATCTCTGTCTACCCTGTCTATACCTGTCATGATTTTGTAGACCTCAATCAGGTCTCCCCTCAATCTCCTTTTTTCTAATGAAAACTATCCTAACCTACTCAACGTTCACTGTGTACACTGAGCAGGGAGTGAGTATCTGTCGGTTTCAGTCTGTGTCTGAGTGTGAGAGTGTGGGGAATGGTTGAATCTCAAAAGCAAGCCCCTGGAGCAGAGTCTGTCCTGAATGGGTGAGAAAGAGTGTGAGAGACCATCGCAAGAGCTTAGACCAACTGGAATGGTGAATATCAATTGTTAAATCGCACCATATCTTTCCTTAGCACGTGTTTATATCTGTCTGATTTTTCCTCTTTTCTCTCCCTATCTCTCTCTTTGCCTCTGTCTCTCACCCTCTGTCTGTATCACACAACATCTCTCTCTCCCTCTCAATCTTTCTCTCTCACACTATCTCTCTCTCTCTCTCTCTCTATCTTACTGACAGCCTCTTCTTTTGTATTTTTCTCTCCTGTCTCTTTTTCCCACCTTTATCTGTGTTCTTTCCCATTCTCTTGCTTCTTCTCTCATTTCTCTCTCTCTTTCCTTCTCCTCGTTTCCTTCCCTGGTTCTGTTGTTCAATCCTGAGATGGAATCTGCACCTGCCCCTCTTCAATATTGGACAATCCCGCACCCCCCCGTCCCCCGCCCACCGCACATTTGGCCCTGTCCCCCTCCATGGCCCCTGTCTAATTGCCCTCCCTTGTGCAGCTTCATCTATCCTGATCTGTCCCTCTGTAGTTCCTGATCTGTCGTTCCTCCATTATACACCCACTGTACATAAAAGCCCTCGGTATCTCCATCCATCAACAATACCTTTCCCCGTGCTGTGTCCCAGCCCATGAGCTGGAGGGCGAAGTGAGCGTGTGCAGAGACTAACGTGTGCTTTGACTGCGTACCATAATGTCATGGAGTCATTGAGTCATACAACACAGGGACAGACCCTTCGGACCAACCAGGCCACGCTGACCATGTTCCAAAACTAAACTATTCCCACCTGCTGCGCTGGGCCCATATCCCTCCAAACCTTTCCTATTCGTGAACTTGTCCAAATGTATTTTAAACATTGTAACTGTATCTACATCCACCATTTCCTCTGATAGTTCATTCCACATCCAAAATTCTAAAAACATTGCCCCTCATGTCCTTTTTCAATCTTTCTCCTCTCACCTTAAAAATATACCCCCCAGGTTTGAACTCCCCACCCAAGGGAAAAGACCCTTATCATTCATCTTGTCTGTGCCCCACATGATTGTTTAAACATCAATAAGGTCACCCCTCACCCTCCAATGCATCAGCCCATGTCTATATCTCAAACCCTCTCTTCCTGACAACATCTTCGTAAACCTTTACTGAACCCTCTCCACTTTAATAATATCCTTCCCATAACAGGGCGATGAGAATTGCACACATTAATCCAGAAGAGGCCTCATCACTGTCCTGTACAAGTTCAATATAATGTCAGAACTCCTATACTCAAAGGTCTGAGCAATGAAGGCAAGCATGCTAAACACCTTCTTAATGACCCTGTCTGACTGGGATACAAATTTCAAAGAAGTATGTCCCTGAACCCTGAGGTCTCTCTCTGCTCTCCCACACTACCCAGGGCACTACCGTTAACTCCTGTCCTTGTTTATATTACCACAATGTAATACCTGGTGGCAATGCTCCTGGCATTGAAGTAGACACACTTCAAACCAACTTCTTGCTTGCCGGGCCATCTTGTGTCCCTGAAACTTGATATCGGACCTCCCTACTCTTAACATCTTCTATACTTGAACTTATACTTGGAGAGGGTGCAGAGAAGATTACCAGGATGTTGCCTGGAATGGAGAATAGGTCGTATGAGGATAGGTTGAGAGTTCTCGGCCTTTTCTCGTTGGAACGGCAAAGGATGAGGGGTGACTTGATAGAGGTTTATAAGATGATCAGAGGAATAGATAGAGTAGACAGTCAGAAACTTTTTCCCCCGGTACAACAGAGTGTTACTAGGGGACATAAATTTAAGGTGAAGGGTGGAAGGTATAGGGGAGATGTCAGGGGTGGGTTCTTTACCCAGAGAGTGGTGGGGGCATGGAATGCGCTGCCCGTGGGAGTGGTAGAGTCAGAATCATCGGCGACCTTTAAGCGGCAATTGGATAGATACATGGATGGGTGCTTAATCTAGGATAGATGTTCGACACAACATCGTGGGCCGAAGGGCCTGTTCTGTGCTGTATTGTTCTATGTTCTATGTTCTATGTTCTATATACAATTATGGTTCCAATCCCCCTGCTGGATTAGTTTAAACCCACCCCAATAACCTTAGCAAATTTCCCTTCCCAGGATATTGGTACCCCTCTGGTGCAGATGAAGACCATCCTGCTTGTAGAGGTCCCACCTACCCCAGAAAGAGCCCCAATTATTCAAGAATCCAAAACCCTCCCTCCTGCACCATCCCTGTAGCCACGTGTTCAACTCCTTCTCTCCCTATTCCTTGCCTCACTAGCACACAGCACGGGCAACAAACCAGAGACAACAACTAGTTCGTCCAAGCTCTAAGCTTCCATCCTAGCTCCCTAAATTTCTGCCTTCAATCTCCATCTCTCTTCCTACCTATGTCATTGGTGCCAATGTGGATCATGACTTGGGGCTGTTAAGGATCCCCCTTAAGGATCCCAAAAACACGATCAGAGACATCACGAACCCTGGCACCTGGGAGGCAACACACCAACCGTGATCTCTCTCACCCCCACAGAACCTCCCATCTGTCCCCCTAACTATAGAGTCCCCAATGACTACTGCTCTGCTCCTCTTTCCCCTTCCCTTCTGAGCAGCAGGGACAGACTCTGTGCCAGAGCCTGTGCCCCACTGCTTTCCCCTGGTAAGTCATCCCCCCAAACAATATCCAAAATGGTATACTTATTGTCGAGGAGAATGGCCACAGGGGATCCCTGCACTGCCTGCCAGTTCCCTTTCCGTCCCCTGACTGTAACCCATCTGCCTTTTTCTTGTACCTGAGGTGTGACTACCTCCCTGTAACTCCCTCTGCCTCCTGAATGATCTGAACTTCATCCAGCTCCAGCTCCAGTTCCCTAACGTGGTTTTCAAGGAGCTGGAGTTGAGTGCACCTCCCGCAGATGTGGTCAGCAGGGACACTAGTGGTGACCTTTACCTCCCGCATTCTGCAGGAGGAACATTCAACTGCCCTCTCCTCCATTTCCATGATTCTAAATTCCCAAAGAAACTGTTGAAAAATAAGGAATAAAAAATAAACTTGTTACCTTACCAATTTGGCGCACAGAACCTTTTTTTTGGTTAGAGGAGGAGGATGGGTGGAAGACACTACCCGAATAGTGTTATGGGCAACGCAACCACACAAATATATGACATCCTAGAAGTCCTTCGCTCCTCCCTCACAACTCTCCGCAAATGAAGGTCCAACTCCCGAGGTAAGTCCCTTTTAATGCGGGAAAACTCACCCTTCTCCGCAGCCCTTTCTTCACCACTCCTCCTCTCCTCACAGCTCTGGCAAAATGGAGACGTGGACTTGCCTGACTTTCTTTCTTCGAAGGATCACACACCCATCTTGAACTATCTTCTTGTATACACAGAGAAATGCTTGCTACTTGTTTTGAGATTTCATGCCAATTTATTTTCATAACATTTTTCTTGTTTTTCATTTTATACAATCTGCCTCTTATTCCGAAAATAAGCATTCCAAATCGGGCCTACACTAGTTCTTGCCAGTTTGAATTTTCTAGTTTGTGATTGAATACTCTCCTTGACAGAATCTTTAAACTGTGGGTTGTTCATCTTCTTATTGAGTCCTTCTTTTTGAACAGAAACAATCATTGCTGAGCATTATGAAATATCTATTTAAGTGTCTGACCCTATATTTTTACATCCCGCTTTAGGTTAGATGTAAGACAAAATCTGCAATGAAAATGCTTGATTCTTTTCAATCTTTCAAGAAGATCTTCTCCATGTGGCCCGAACACATGATCAGCCGAGAGTAACTCCATTCTCCCAGTTTCCCTGTCTCTCTGTTATTTCTGTTTGATGATGCCACATTCCAGTGGGAAACCTCTGACATGGCTTCGCTTTCCCTCAAATGAGAAATCCTCCCCCGCCCCAACTCTGGTGGACAGGACTTTCATCTGTGACGGACCCACCTCCTGTGCTTATACCCTCACCCCTTCACCTCCTTTCCAGAACAATGATGGAGATTCCCTTGTCCTCACTTTCCACTGCACTCACTTCCACATTCACACAATCATCCCCGCCCACTTCCACCACCTCCCGCAGGACAGCACCATCAAACACATTGTCCATTCTCATCCCTTGTCAGCATTCTTAAACACAGGTGAGGTGCCAGAGGGCTGGAAGGTTGTTCATGTTGTCCCCCTGTACAAGAAGGGTAGTAAGGATATTCCAGGTAACTACGAACCAGTGAGCCTGACGTCAGTGGTGGGAAAGTTTCTGGAGAAGATCTGGGGGTTAGGATCTATTTATATTTAGAAAAGAATGGGCTCATCAGTGATAGGCAACATGGTTTTATGCAAGGGAGATCGTGCCTTACCAACTTAATAGAGTTACTTGAGGAAGTGACAAAGTTGACAGGTGAAGGAAGGGCAGTTCATGTCATATACATGGACTTTAGTAAGATGTTTGATAAGGTTCCCCATGGTAAACTAACAGAGAAAGTGAAGTCACATGGTGTGCAGGGTGTTCTAGCTAGGTGGATAAAGAACTGGTTGAGCAACAGGAGACAGAGAGTAGTAGTTGAAGGGAGTTTCTCGAAATGGAGAAAGGTGACCAGTGGTGGTCCACAGGTGTCAGTGTTGGGGCCATTGTTGTTTGTGATATACATAAATGATCTGGAAGAGGGCACTGTTGGTCTGATCATCAAGTTTGCAGATGACACGAAGATTGGTGGAGTAGCAGAAAGCATAAGGGACTGTCAGACAATACAGGAGGGTATAGATAGATTGGAGAGTCGGGTGGAAAAGTGGCAGATGGAGTTCAATGAGGTGATGTATTTAGGTAAGTCTAATTCTAGAGTGAATTATACAATGAATGGAAGACCCTTGGGAAAAGTTGATGGGCAGAGAGATCTGGGAGTGCAGGTCATTGTACCCTGAAGGTTGCTGCACAGGTGGATATACTGGTCAAGAAGACAGACAGAATGCTTGTCTTCATTGGATGGGGTATTGAGTATCAGAGCTGACAAGTCATGTTAAAATTGTACAAGACATTGGTTTGGCCACATTTAGAATACTGTGTACAGTTCTGGTCGCCACATTACCAAAAGGATGAGGATGCTTTGGACAGGGTGCAAAGAAGGTTTATGAGGATGTTGCCTGGGATGGAAGGTGCGAGCTATGAAGGGAGGTTGAGTAGGTTAGGTCTGTTTTCATTAGAAAGAAGGAGATTGAGGGGGGATTTGATTGAGGTTTACAAAATCGTGAAGGGTACAGACAGGGTGGATAGAGACAAGCTTTATCCCAGGGTGAAGGATTCAATAATGAGAGGTCAAGCTTTGAAGGTGAAAGGTGAAACATTTAAAGGGGATACAGGGGGGAAGTACTTCACACAGAGGGTGGTGGGCGTTTGGAACGCGTTGCTAGCAGAGGTGGTAGAGGCAGGCACGATAGATTCATTTAAGATGTGTCTGGACAGATGCATGAGTAGGTGGGGAGCAGAGGGATACAGATGCTTAGGAATTGAGCGACAGGTTTAGACAGTACATTTGGATTGGCTCAGGCTTGGAGGGCTGAAGGGCCTGTTCCTGGATTGTAACTTTTCTTTGTTCTTTGATCTTTGTTCTTTTTCATAAGGTCCGTTCCCTCAGAGACACCCTCCATCACCCCGAACACTTCCCCACTCCCCCATGGCACCTTCCCATGCAATTACAGAAGCTGCAACACTTACCTATTCACCTCTTCCCTCCTCACTATCCAAAGCCCAGAGCACACCTTCCAGATGAAGCAACATTTTATTTGGACCATTTCAATCCGGTCTACTGTCAGTTGCAACAACTCAGCATCTATTTTCCAAGGACGGCAACAACAGAGCGCAGACTCCTGACATACTGCCCTCTATGGGTGAACAATCCTCTGCCGTTACTCTGTCTCCTGACGTTAATCCAGTTTTGTAACCAAGTGGCAAGATCACTCTGAATCCCATGTGATCGAACTTCACTAATTAGTCTACTTTGTGGAACCTGGTCAAAAACTTTACTAAAGTCCATGTAAACAACATCTACTGCTCTGCCCTCATCCACCTTTTAGATAACTTCTTCAAAAAACTTAATTACATTTGCAAGACACAGTTTTCCTCATACAAAAGGATGCCAACTATCCTGAATCAAATTCTGCCTCCATAAATATCCAAAAATCTTAGTTTTTAAGCTCACCTCCAACAATTTAACCACAACAGATGTCAGTCTCACAGGTTCGATAGTTCTCCTTATAATCTTTCTGAAACAAAGGCTGTGCGGTGTCATGCCTGCAAGGAGGTGGGACTACTCTGGAGGAACTGGTCTGCCTTGAAGACCGCTGCCAACACCCAAGCGACCAATCATGATCAGTGAGTGAGCAGATGGTTCCTCCATTTGCAGTGCCCTCTGTGTGTGGAGGGGGAAAAGAGTCCCTCCCCCACTCAGTAAGTTAGTTCTCATTCTTTTGTTGTTGCTGGTAACCCATTCATAGCTAGCCTCAACGTCAAAGGCAGCAGGAAGGCCGAGCGCAGATATCATATCCTTCGCTCCTCAGGGAATGAATCTACACAGTGAGCCTCCTGCAATAAATCCTGACTGCATCAGGAGACAAAGCTACATGGCTCCTGGAGTGGCAGGGAAGGGTCTTCCTGAGTCACTGGCCTCCAATTCTGGAGGGCTGGCTATCTTGTTGGCCTCTTTTCCCAGCTGGAGATCTTGAGGGTCAAGGTGACCCAGCCATCTGCTCCAACTCACGGTTCATTCCAGAGGCTCAATGATTCACTTCATGAAGGTATCTGCAGCTTAGATGGTGCATGAGCATTTAGGACAAGGAAGCATCTAGTCTTCTTCCTTCCATCAGTGAGGGGGAGCCCATCCTTCTCAGGGAACATTTAAATTGCCCTCTCAGGAGGAGGGGCCATGGAGATACCCAGAAGAGCTCAGCATCGATGGGCAAGTTGAGAGACTTGGTAGATGCCTGGTGAAATGTACACTGGATTCCATTGCCATCAACTTTGTGAGGCCTGGGGTTGGAGTGTCCAGGACTGACCATCTGTACATTTTCAGGGCGTACACCTTCTGTGTTCTGAAGGCCTCGATGTGTCAGGAGGTGATCTCCAGTGACAACCTGGTGCGAGTGGAGCTCAGTCCGTTCCATACCTGGGCGAGGTCGGGGTATTGACACTTCAACACCCTGCTGTTGGGGCACAAGCTGTTCTGGGACTTGATTTGCTACTTCAGGACTGGCTGGAGAGGGAAGCAGGGGGAGCTTCCCCTCCTTGAGGGATGTCAGCAAGACTCACATCCATGTCTTCTGTCAGGGGGACACATGGGTGTCAATGAAAAGTTGGAAATCCAGGATCATGGAGTTGGAGAAGGAGGTGTTTGATCCAGAGTTATGTTGCGGTCAGCCGGACATGGACCTGGCCCTATGGGATGGTGCATGAAGAGCAGAAGGCTGTGCCCCCGGGTCTGGATCCCTTTGGGTCCTGGAGTGCGTACATGAGTTCGTGAATCCAGTTCCATTGGGATCTTGACCGCGGCTCCCATTTCTTCTACTCGCTGGAAAAAAGGCATGGGCTCCACCAGCAGCTCCTTGTGCTGCTAACTGCTGATGATCCCTTGTCTCAGATAGAAGTGGCATCAGGGCCCAAGTCAGGGTCTATTCCTGCTCTGTTCTCTCCAGATCTGTCCAGCGAGGAAGCTGACAAGGTTCTGTGGGACAACCTGCCGCAGGTCAGCTGTAATGGTGCCAAGAAACTCAATGCCCCTCAGAGCTTGGAGGAACTAACCGGTGCCCTCCAGCATTTTTACAGAAACAGGACCCCAGGGGCTGGCGGGAAGTTCCTCAGGGCATTCTGGGATGTCCTGGGGGGGTGGGGTGGAGGTGAAAATGTGTGAGTCCTGGAGGTATGGTCCTTTCTTGGGGCAGGGTCACCACCAGTCTGTTATCTAAGAAGGGGACCTCTGTTTGTTAAAGATCTGGATCATCCACAATAACATCTTCTTGGGACGGAATGTGATCGATTATTCCCAAAGGATTGGCCTGTTGCGTATTTTTTCTCCTTTGATCAGGGAAAGATGTTTAACAGAGTGGATCGAGAGTATCTGCTCAGGACACTGTGAGCTTTTATGTTCGGAATGTGCAGGTCACTCAGACCTGACTCTGTACACTGCCGCAGAGTGTCCGGGAAAGGTTAACAGGTCCCCGAAGGTAGCCTTGTGCTTTGGGAGAGCAGTGGGTCAGGCCTGTCCCCTGTATAGGCCGGTTTTCCTCTCTGCATGGTCCCACTCCTGTATAGTTTACATTAAGCTGCTTTCAGGTATGGCTCTGCATGGGCTGGGGCTCGAGCTGGGTTTTCTTGGTGTACACCGATGTTTCACTCCTCATGTTCACAGAGCTGCAGAGGATGGGAAAGTGCAAGGAGGTCCACTCAGCAATGTCCTCTGCAAGGATCACCTGGAGCAAGGCGCTTGGACCATTTGGTCGGACTGTAACAGATGGACGCCCTGCCAGATGAGCTCCGGTGCTTCAGGGGGAATTACCACTCACCTCCTCGACCTGGGAGTCTTTCATTGGCCAGCTGAGGAATCCTGGCTGGCAAATTGGCCCATGTTGGTGACCCAGGTAACCACTCGCCCAGCACAGAAGACAGGACTGCTCTGAATGTTGTCTTACAGGGCATGAGTGATGGCCAGAAACCAGCTGGTGGCTGCCATGTTGGGTACCGGCTGGTCACATTGGCCCCTCCCCCTAGCTTTGTCACCCACCCCATACAGATAAATCTCACTGGGGATTTTCTGGGCCTAGGGGGTAACACCAGGTCACTGCTGCGGTTCTGGGTCTCCTGCTTGAGGAGGGTGTTCAGGCGCTGGTGTGAGTTTGTACCCATAACTTTCCACCTTCAGACCCTGCAGCGATACCTTCACATCGAGCCTCCTCCAAGATGGTGGGCCCTGATCATGTATTTCTTCTGACAGGTGTGCGGCCTCTGTTAGGACATGTAGTTCCTTTCCGAGCAGTGGTCCCAGACTTGGGTCTTGTTCCAGGAATTGCCTGTCTTCTACCTGGACCTGATCACAGTCTGGGATACAGTTGGCTCACACCGGAGCTCTCCCTCTATGGCAGTATCGGCTCTCATCAGGGAACCGCTGCTCGGGAACAGGTTCCTCCTTGAACATGGATTGTGCTGGCTGAGGGAGGAAAGAACTTGGGGTGCAGGGTTGGACAGCAGAGGAGCAGGCCTGTTAACGCCGGCACAACTGACTGCAAAGGCATCAGTCCATCTCCAGTTCACGATCCGAGCAGCTATCCATAACCTCCAGACAAGGCACTCGGCCGTGACACCTCATACACACTCGAGGTGACTCAGGCATGTGGTGGGCTTCCCGAAGAACTTCTAACTTCCTGTCCATCCAGAATTCAAGATTGGGCCCATTCCACAGACCCTCCCTTGTACTGCGGTGCCCCACCATCTGAGCAATCTCAGGGATATCCTCCTTTAACTGCGTTTGTTAACCATCGTGAGTCACCTTTTCCTTTTGCCGTTTGCACTTTGGAGGGATCTGTGTATATTCTATATTCTTACCAAGACTGGTACACAGGGAAATCTGGAGGCTCATGAGCCCGCAGGCTCCTGTTCCCCAGGAACGGAAGAAGTTGACTCACTCCTGACCTGCATGTTATCCTGGCAGAGAAAGGTAGTTGGCTTCTTCCAAACAGAAATATAGGAATGAGTTGCAGGAGTGGGCCAATCAATAAAATCTTGGCTGATCTGATTGTGACTCCTCATTCTATTTTACAGAGTTTCCTCTCTCTCCAGCTTCTGCTTTGTTGGTCAGGTTACAGATCCAGATGCTGTAACTACAGTCACCATGACTTATCAGGAGTGGGTCACTAAATCCTCTGGTCTGCCTGAATGTTCACTGCAGCTTTGGAGTGGCATGGTGGCTCAGTAGTAGCACTGCTGCTTCACAGCACCAGGAACCCAGGTTCTAGTCCACCCTTGGGGACTGTCTGGGTGGGGTTTGCACATTCTCCCCTGTGTCTGTGTGGATTTCCTACCACAGTCCATAGATGTGTGAGTTAAGTGGATTGGCCACACTATATTGCTTATCGTGTCAGGGATGTGCAGGCTCAGTGGATTTGCTATGGGACATGCAGGGTTGCAGGTTTAGGGGTGGTGGCCTATTCTTCAGAGGGTCAGTGTGGACTTGATGGACTGAATGGCCTGCTTCCACACTGAAGGGGTTTTATGATTTGAGAACACAATCTTGAGGAAAGTATAATTAAATCAAATACCTCTCAACTCAAAGTTAGAAGCCTGGTCTAAATCAATACCGTCGAGGGGAACCCTCATGTTACTGAACGCATGGTCAGCAGAGAGTTACTAACACAGGCATTCCATGGACAGGCACAGAACAAGTTTCAAAGACGTGTCTCAAAGCTGCTGAAATCCCCTTGGCGATCTGGATACAGAATTGGCTGGCCCATGGAAGACAGAGGCTGGTGGGAAATGGGAAGTATTCAGCTTGGAGCTTGGTGAACAATGGTGCTCCACAGGGATCCATTCTGAGACCTTTGCTCTTTGTGATTTTTGTAAACGATCTGGATGAGGAAGTGGGAGGGTGGATTAGCAAGTTTGCTGATGACATGCAGGTTGGTGCAATGGTGAACAGTATGGAGGGCTGTGGTAGGTTGCAATGGGGCATTACCAGGATGCAGAGCTGGGCTGATAAGTGGCAGATGGAGTTCAACCTGGAAAAGTGTGAGATGATTCATTTTGGAAGTCAATATTGAATATAGAATACAGGGTTAAAGGCAGGATTCTTGGCAGGAACAGAAGGAGCTTGGGTTCTGTGTCCATAGATCCCTCAAAGTTGTCACCCACGTTGTTGGGTTGTTAAGAAGCTGGATGGTGTGTTTTGCTTTCATTAGCAGGGGGATTGAGTTTAAGAGCCATGAGGTTGTGCTGCAGCTCTACACATCCCTGGTTAGAACATACTTGGAATATTGTGTTCAGTTCTGGTCGACTCATGATGAGAAGGATATGGAAGTTTCTGGAAAGGGTGCAGTGAAGATTTATCAGGATGCATGCCTGAACTGGAGGGCATGTCTTATGAAGAAATGTTGAGGGAGCTAGGGCTTTTCTTATTTGAGCAAAGAAGGATGATAGAGTTGTGCAAGATGATGAGAGGCAATGAAAGAGTGGCTAGCCAGAGACTTTTTCCCAAGGTGGAAATGGCTATCACAAGGGTGAATCATTTTAAGGTAATAGAGGAAGGATTAGGGGAGATGTTAGAGGTCGATTCTTTACACAGAGTGTGGTGGGTGTGTGGAATGCACTGCCAGCGGTGGGAATAGAGTCAGAGACATTAGGGACATTTAACCGACTCTTGTAGAGACACATAGAAGATAGAACAATGAAAGTATGTCACTTAGTTTGAACTTAGGGTGGAAAAAAAGTCGGCACTACATCAAGGGCTGAAGGCCTGCCCTGTGCTGTACTGTTCTAGGTTTTATGTTAACAGCACAAGTTCAATCCCTACACTGGCTGAGATCACCATGAAATTCCCACCTTCTCAATCCCGCCCCTCCACTGGTTAAACTCACGACCAACTGTGTCTCTGAGAGAGCAGCCCTATGGTTCACTGGGACTAAAGCAACTTTACTGAAGGAATATAATCCAAGTCAGGATTGTGAGTGGTTTGGAAGGGAACATGCAGGTCATGGTGTTCTCATGCATCTACTGCCTTTGTCTTTAGGAAGGTAGTGGCCATAGATGTTGAAGATGATGTCTACGGAGCATTGTTGCTTATTGTCAATGACACTCAATGCTGCTACTGAACGCTGGTTGTGGATGGACTGAATGTTTGTAGATGTGGTGCCAATCAAACTGGTAACTTCATCGTAAAAGAGAAAATGTTGGAAAAACTCAGCAGGTCTGTTGTAACTGTGAAGAGAGAAAGAGAATGAATGTTTCTAGTCCAACATGACTCCTGATCAGCACTGTTCTGAAGAAGAATTATATTGGACTCCAAAGGTTAACTCGATATTTCTCTCCACAGGTGTTACCAGGTTTGCTGAATTTCTCCTGCACTTTCTGATTTCATTTCGGATTTTGGGTGTCTGCAACATTGTGCTTTTCTATGGCTGCTTGGTCATGCTGGGATCCCATTTCCTGAGGGATCTTGGAGATATTTCCATCCAGGCAAGTGGGGAATATTCCATCACACCCCTGACGTGTGCCTTGGAGATGGTGGAGAGGCTTTTGGAGCCATGAGGTACATCCCACTGCACTGACCTTGCCCCCTGACCTCCTCTTATAGCCACATTGTAAATCCGTTTCATTTTCAGCTCAATGTAACTCCCAGGTTGTTGATCTTAGGGGATTCAGGAACAGCAAAGCCATTGAATGTCAAAAGGCATTATTTAGATGATTGAAGATAGTAAATTGTTTTGTACTTGTGTGGCCGAATATTCATTGTTATTTGTCAGCCGGGCCTGGAAGTTGCCAGGATCTTGCTGCAGAGCCACATGGAGAGCTTCAGTATCTGAGGAGGGAAGAATGCTGCTGAACATTGTGCGAGTATTAACAAATCCTCGGACTCATGACATTCTGCCTGAGGGAAGGTCAGTTATACAGTCCCTAAAGATAGTTAGGGCTAGGACACAATCTTGAGGACCTCCTGCTGTGAGGGCCTGGAGCTTAGATGGCTGACCTCCATAAACCACACTAATTGCTGTGGGTCTGGAGTCACATGTAGCCCAGAGAAGACAAGGACAGGCCTAATCCCTAAAGGGCGTTAGAGAACCAGATGGGTTTTAACAACAATTGACAAGGCTTTCATCGTCAGATTAGAATCATAATTCCACGTGTTTCAGTTGAAGTTCTGCCATCTGTCATTGATAGGATTTGACCCAGGTCCACGATAATAGTTGGGAAGTATCTGAATATGAGTTAATTCGATGGCTGGCTTCCTGGCTCATTTAGAATCCAACTTGACATTTCTAACCGAATTACAAAATAAAGGCTTAAGTTTTATTATTTATCATTGAGTGTCATATTAATTTATCATTATTTGGTTCCTAGAAAACAGAAATATAGCCAGACTTAGTGAGGGCTGCCAACTACATTAATCTGAATCCTACCTGAACAAGTGAGAGATCCCCCAATCTGATTCTGATTGAGATAGCTTCGCACATTCACTCAGTTCGAAGTTTGAAGGAACTGTAGATGAACAGAGTGAATGGTTTTCCCATGCAAGGTGTTATGTATTTACGTGTGTGTGTGTGTGTGTGTCCAACTCATCCAGGCTGACCAAATATCACAAACTAATCTAGTCCCATTTGCCAGCACTTGTCCCATATCCCTCTAAGCCCTTCCTATTTATAGAGTCATAGAGATGTACAGCATGGAAACAGACCCTTCGGTCCAACCTCTCCATGCTGGCACAGATATCCCAACCCAATCTCGTCCCACCTGACAGCACCCGGCCCATATCCCTCCAAACCCTTCCTATTCATACCCATCCAAATGCGTCTTAAATGTTGCAATTCTACCATCCACCACCACTTCCTCTGGCAGCTCATTCCATACCCGTACCACCCTCTGTGTGAAAAAGTTACCCCTTAGGTCTCTTTTATATCTTTCCCCTCTGACCCTAAACCTATGCCCTCTAGTTCTGGACTCCCCAACCCCAGGGAAAAGAGTTTGTCAATTTATCCTATCCATGCCCCTCATAATTTTATAAACCTCTATAAGGTCACGCCTCAGCTTCCGACACTCCAGGGAAAACAGCCCAGCCTATTCAGTCTCTCCCTCTAGCTCAGATCCTCCAACCCTGGCAACATCGTTGTAAATTTTTTCTGACACCTTTCAAGCTTCACAACATCTTTCCAATAGGAAGGAGACCAGAATTACATGCAATATTCCAACAATAGCCTAACCAATGTCCTGTACAGCCACAACATGACATCCCAACTCCTGTACTCAGTACTCTGACCAATAAAGGAAAGCATGCCAAATGCCTTCTTCACTATCCTATCTACCTGCGACACCACTTTTAAGGAACTATAAATCTGCACTTCAAGGTCTCTTTGTTTAGTAACACTCCCTAGGACTTACCATTAAGTGTATAAGTCCTGCTAAGATTTGCTTTCCCAAAATGCAGCACCTCGCAGTTATCTGAATTAAACTCCATCTGCCACTTCACAGCCCATTGGCCCATCTGGTCCAGATCCTGTTGTAATCTGAGGAAACCCTCTTCACTGTCCATTACACCATCAATTTTGGTGTCATCTGCTAATTTACTAACTGTACCCCTTATGCTCGCATCCAAATCATTTATGTAAATGACAAAAAGTAGCGGGCTCAGCACCGATCCTTGTGGCACTCCAGTGGTCACAGGCCAGTCCCCTCCACCACAATCCTCTGTCTTCTACCTTTGAGCCAGTTTTGTATCCAAATGGCTAGTTCTCCCTGTATTCCATGAGATCTAACCTTGCTAATTGGTCTCCCATGGGGAACCTTGTCGAACGCCTTACTGAAGTCCATATTGATTACATCTACTGCTCTGCCCTTATCAATCTTCTTTGTTACTTCTTCAAAAAACTCAATCAAGTTTGTGAGACATGATTTCCCATGCACAAAGCCATGTTGACTATCCCTAATCAGTCCTTGTCTTTCCAAATACATGTACATCCTGTCCCTCAGGATTCCCTCCAACAACTTGCCCACCACTAAGGTCAGGCTCACTGGTCTATAGTTCCCTGGCTTGTCTTTACCACCCTTCTTAAATAGTGGCACCACGTTTGCCAACCTCCAGTCTTTCAGTACCTCACCAGTGACCATCGATGATACAAATATCTCAGAAAGAGGCTCAGCAATCACTTCTCTAGCTTCCCACAGAGTTCTCATGTACACCTGATCAAGTCCTGGGGATTTATCCACCTTTAACTGTTTCAAGACATCCAGCACTTCCTCCTCTGTAATCTAGACATTCATACACCCATCCAGATGGCTTTTAAATGTTGTAATGGTACCAGCCTTCACCACTTCCTCTGGCAGCTCATTCCATACCCACACCAACCTTTGCTTGAAAACGTTGCTCCTTAAGTCCCTTTTAAATCTTTTCCCTCTTATCCTAAATCTATGCCCCCTAGCTCTTGATTCCCCCAACCCAGGGAAAAGACCTTGTCTATTTACCCTATCCATGCCCTTCATGTTTTTATAAACCACTGTAAGGTCACCCCTCAGCCTCCAACACTCCAGGGAAAACAGCCCAGCCTATTCAGTCTCTCCCTGCAGCTCAAAACCTCCAACTCTGGTAACATTCTTGTAAATCCTTTCTGAATCCCTTCAAGTTTCACAATATCCTTTCTGTAGGATGGAGACCATAATGTGTGTAAAATATCTGACATTCTTCTGCATTATGTTATTTTTTAACAACACTATCTTTTCACTTAGCCTGAAACAATTTTCTAATGTGTTTATTTGAAGAATTGGAATTCAAGACCAAGGCAGAGGGTGATGGTGGAGGGTTATTTTGCAGAGGCCTGTGACCAGTGAGTGCCTCAGCTAGGTCCACTACTTTTCATCATTTATATAACTGATTTGGATGTGAGGTATAGTTAGGACGTTTGCACATGACACCAACATTGGAGGTGTAGCGGACCATGAAGAGGTTAACCTCAGATTAAAATGGGATCTTGACCAGATGGGCCAATGGGCTGAGAAGTGGCAGATGGAGTTTAATTGAGATAAATGCAAGATGCTGCATTTTGGGAAAGCAAATCATAGCAGGACTTATACATTTAATGGTAAGGTCCAAGGGAGCGTTGCTGAACAAAGAGACCTTGGAGTGCAGGTTCATAGCTCTTTGAAAGCAGAGTCGCAGGTAGATAGGATAGTGAAGATGGCATTTGGTATGCTTTCCTTTATTGATCAGAGTATTGAGAACAGGATTGGGGAGGTCATATTGCGGCTGTACAGGACATTGGTTATGCCTCTGTTGGAATATTGCGTGCAATTCTAGTCTCCTTCCTATAGGAAAGATGTTGTGAAACTTGAAAGTGTTCAGAAAAAAATTATAAGAATGTTGCCAGGGTTGGAGGATTTGAGCTAACCAGGGTGGGGCTGTTTTCCCTGGAGTGTCGGAGGCTGAGGGGTGACCTTATAGAGGTTTATAAAATCACGAGGGGTATGGGTAGGATAAATAGACACAGTCTCTTCCCTGGGGTCGGGGAGTCCAGAACAAAGAGGGCATGGGATTAGGATGAGAGGGGAAAGATATAAAAGAGACCTAAGGGGCAACATTTTCACACAGATTACCTGTATGGAATGAGCTGCCAGAGGAAGTGGTAGAGGCTGGTACAATTGCAACATTTAAAAGGCATCAGGATGGGTATATGGTTATGAAGGATTTGGAGGGAGATGGGCCGGATGCTGGCAGGTGAGGCGAGATTGGGTTGAGATCTCTGGTTGGCATGGACGAGTTGGACCGAAGGGTCTGTTTCCATGCTGTATATCTCAATGACTCTATGACTGTTTGAACACAATTTTCCCCAACCTAGGATGGGAATAGCATTGGGAAGGAAAACTCCAAAATAAACATCACTCTCAGCTTCTCTTCAGCAGATTTATATATGATGTGAGCAGATATCCTCAGTTTGGGGGAGCTTAAATGTAGACAGACCCCAAGGTCTGGAGGAGTTGTATCCAAGGAGACAAGGGAGGAATTTACAGGGACTCTGACCCAAATCTTTAATTCCTTTCCAGCCACAGGGAAGACGTCAGGGGTTTGGAGGGCAGTTGGTGTGTTTCCACCTTTCAAGAACAGTGGTAGGGATTGACCAGGAATAACAGAGCAGTGAGTGTTCATCAGTGTCAGGGCAACTATGAGAGAAAATTCTGACACAAAGACTTAATCTCCATTCTGAGAGGCAAGGTCTGATCATAAAATAAAACCTGAACGAACTGCAGATGCTGTAAATCAGCAATAAAAACAGAAATTGCTGGAAAAGCTCAGCAGGTCTGCAGCATCTGTGGAGAGAAATCAGAGTTAATGTTTGGGATTGACTGGCCCTTCCTCAGACCTGATGGTAGTTGGGAACATGTCAGCTTGTTGTGCAGATCCAAAATGGCGGCAGAGTAAGATGCTCCAGCCAGAACTCCTCTGCTCCACCTGTTCTTTTTTTCCATTTCTTTCTTCTTTTTTTCTCCTTTTTCCCTTCTTCCTGATTTTTTTTCAACTGATGACTTCAACTTACCTGGAGCATGTATGGTGGTGGCATCTCGCTGGAGATGATGGCTAATGATCCTCTGGATATGGTTGTTGGTGGGATGGTAGGTAAGGACAATGGGAACCCTATCTCTGTTGGAGAGGGAAGAGAAGGGGTGCGGACTGAAGTACAGGAGATAGGTTGGACCCGCTGAGGGCCTTGTCAACAACCGAGCTGGAGAAGTCTTTGTTAAGGGGGATGATGGCAAAGTTGGCATCATCGGAACATATGTGATGGAGATAGAGGAAGTTGGATAATGGATACAGCCTTTGCAAGATACAGGATGTGAGGATGTATAGACAAGGTGTTTATGGTGGACATTGGTGGCTCGTCTATCCCATGAAATATAAACAGAAATGTTAAGGAAGGGAAATGAGAAGTCAGAGAATCGGCGTATTTGTGTGTGTGTGTATTTATGTGTATGTGTTTGTGTCTGTGTCTGTGTGTGCGTGTGGGTGTGTGTGTGTGTATGTGTGAGACTGTGTATGTGCGTGTGTTTGTTTGAGTGCCTGTGAGTGTGTATCTCCATCTGTGTGTGTGAGTCTTTGTGGTGTATCTGTGTGTGTCTCTGTCTCTGTCTGTGTGAGTCTGTGAGTGAGTGTGTGTATGTGTGGATATCTGTGTGTATGTGTGTGTGTGTTTGTCAGTATGTTTGTGTGTGTGTGTATCTGTCTGTGTCTGTGTGCATGTCTGTGTGTGTGTGTGCATGTCTGTGTGTGGGTGTGTAAGTGTGTGTGTGTGTTTGTGAATGTGTGTGTGTCTATCTGTCTGTGTGTGTATTTGTGTGTCTGTCTGTGTGTGTGTGCCACACACACACACACACACACACATCACACACATCACACACTGGGACTCAATTCCCCTCACTGGCCTCTGCACTGGGACTCGATTCCCCTCACTGACCTCTGCACTGGGACTCAGATAGGAAACATGCCTTTACATATTGAGGCAGAGATTATCAGAGCAGGGAGGGTCCTGTTGGAGCTCTACAGGCATTTGGATTGGCCACAGTTGGGGTATTGTGTGCAGTTCTGGTCACTGCACCAAGGGATGGATGTGATTTCACTGGAGGGAGGGGAAAGGACATTCACCAGAACATGGCTTGGGCTGCAGCAGTTTCGCTGTGAAGGGAGAGGCTGGATAAGCTCGGGGTGCTTTCTTTATAGCAGAGATCGGGTATATAAGACCAAGGGGGATGTGGATAGGGTGAATGGTAAGCTGTTTTCCCACTTAGTCAGAGGGCAATAAACAAGGTGGTGTAATTTTAAGCTGAATGGCAAATGGTTTGGAGGGGACATGCCACCCAGAGGATGGTCGGGGCCTGTGCTGCATTGTCCAGGAGGGGAATTGTGGGAGAAATCCTCAAAACCTTCACAAAGTACTTGGACAAACACTGAAAGGTCATAACATTCACTATGGACTAAGTGCTGGGGACTGAGACTTGTGTTGCTTTCAGTGTAATTTTGGAGCAAAGGGGACATTTACCCTGTACAATGACATCAATTTGAATGTAAGGTTCTGATTTTTGTTTTGTCTTTGTTTTGAGAAAATGTGACCGAGTGGAAGTTCCAGCTGTTGGTGTGGTCGGTATCAGCTTCAGGTTCTGTGTTAGAGTGCTCCACAGATAGAATTTCCCAAATCAGTGTGTAACTGGATTAACAAGGAAAGCTGTGGGATAACAGTGTGCAGTAGAACAGCTCTCAAGGAGCTCAACAACATGAGGTATTAAATGACTGAATAACCTCAGCAGAATGAAGGTCATCACTGAAAAGAATATCAAAAGATACTCAGATCTTGATGGGACTGATAGTGAGTGAAATAAGACAAATTGGAATGAACATTTGAGACCTAACAGGATCAGATTAAAATCTTCCAGACGCAAATCTCAATGCAATCACATCATTAAAATAAACCTGTTGTCGTAACTTGTTTGTTAAAAATGATATTAAAAAGTTTGAAGATGTAATCATGGTTTCCCAGTGGAGATACCACACAATATAAAACAAAGTCTCTGGAACTGTGTCAGCTCCATCTCCGAGAGAATTCTCCAATTCCAACAGATTGCCAGCAGCAGGAAAGGAAAGGTTGTGTCACAAACAACGAAATGCATCTTCTTAGGGAAAGGGTGAATCAGGTGTTTGACACCATCCTCGCTGTCATTGGTGTTCCTGGTAAGTCTTGTAACAACTTAGCTCATACAAAACTCTGCATTGAATCATCCTTATTCCTGTAGCCATTCCCCTCAACAATGAGTATACCGTTTTGGATACTGTTGAGGGGGGGGGGGGCGTGGGTATGACTTAACAGGGGAAAGCTGTTGGGCACCTGCTGCTCAGAAGGGAGGGGGGAAGAGGAGCAGAGCAGTAGTCATTGGGGACTCGATAGTTAAGGGGACAGATAGGAGGTTCTGTGGGGACAAGAAAGACCCAAGGTTGGTGTGTTGCCTCCTGGGTGCCAGGGTCCATGATGTCTCTGATCGTGTTTTTGGGATCCTTTGGGGGGAGGGAGAGCAGCACCAAGTCGTGATCCACATTGGCACCAACAACATAGGTCGGAAGAGAGATGGGGACTGAAGGCAGAAATCCAGGGAGCTAGGATAGAAGCTTAGGGCTAGGACAAACAGAGTTGTTTTCTCTGGTTTGCTGCCTGTGCCACGTGCCAGTGAGGTGAGGAATAGGGAGAGAAAGGAGTTGAACACGTGGCTGCAGGGATGGTGCAGGAGGGTTTAGGGTTTTTGGATAATTGGAGCTCTTTCTGGGGTAGGTGGGACCTCTACAAGCAGGATGGTCTTCATCTAAACCAGAGGAGTACCAATATCCTGGGGGGGAAATTCGCTAAAGATATTAAGGTGGATTTAAACTAATACAACAGGGGATGGGACCCAAAATTGTAGGACAGGTGCAGAAGAGGATGAGAGTAGGGAGTTCCCAAATCAAGTATCTGACATTGGCAAGTGAGAACCTGGCAAGTGAAGTGTGTGTACTTCAATGCGAGGAGCATCTGAAATAAAGTGGATGAACTGGCAGCTTGGGTTGGTACCTGGGACTTTGATGTTGTGGCCATTATGGAGACATGGATAGAGCAGGGACAAGAATGGCTGTTGCATGTTCAGGGATTCAGATGTTTCAGTAAGAACAGAGAAGATGATAAAAGAGGGGGGAGGTGTGGTATTGTTGATCAGGGACAATATTACAGTTGTAGAAAAGATGTTTGGGGACTCGTTAACTGAGGTAGTAGGGGTAAAGATTAGATACAGGAAAGGAGAAGTCACCAAGCTGGGAGTTTTCTATAGGCCTCCGAATAATCCTAGAGATATAGAGGAAAGGATAGCAAAAATGATTCTCGATAGGAGTGAGAGAGGCAGGGTAGTTGTCATGGGGGACTTCAACTATCCAAATATTAACTGGGATCACTACAGTACGAGTACTATAGATGGTCAGTTTTTGTCCAGTGTGTATGCAGGAGGGCTTCCTGACACAGTATGTAGACAGGCCTACAAGGGGCGAGCCACTTTAGATTTAGTAATGGGTAACAAGCCTGGCCAGGTGTTAGATTTGGAAGTAGGTGAGTACTTTGGAGACAATGATCACAATTCTGTCAGGTTTACTTTAGTGATGGAAAGGGATAGGTGTACTCCACCGAGCAAGAGTTACAGCTGGGGAAAAGAAATTACGGTGCAATTAGGAAAGAGTTAGGAAGCGTAGAATGGGGAAGGAAACTGAAGGGGATGAGCACATTAAAAATGTGGAACTTATTCAAGGAAAAGCTCCTGTGTGTCCTAGATAAGTATGTACCTGTCAGGCAGGGAGGAAGATATAGAATGCGTGAGTTGTGGTTTACTAAGGAAGTGGAATCCCTGGTCAAGAAGAAGAAGGCTTATGTTAGGACAAAATGTGAAAACTCAGTTAGGGCGCTTGAGGGTTACAAGCAAGTCAGGAAAGACCTAAAAAGAGAGCTCAGAAGAGCCAGGAGGGGACATGAGAAGGTGTTGGCGGATAGGATCAGGGTTAACCCTAAGGCTTTCCATAGGTACATCAGGAATAAAAGAATGACGAGAGTTCAATTAGGGCCAATCAAGGATAATAGTGGGAAGTTGTGTGTGGAGTCAGAGGAGATAGGGGAAGCACTAAATAAATATTTTTCGACAGTGTTCACTACAGAAAATGAAAATGTTGGCGAGGAAGGTACAGAGATAGTTGCATCTAGACTAGAAGAGATTGAGGTTCACAAGGAAGAGGTATTAGAAATACTGCAGAGTATGAAAATAGACAAGTCCCCTGGGCCAGATGGGATCTATCCTAGGATCCTCTGGGAAGTAAGGGAAGAGATTGCCGAGCCTTTGACATTGATCTTCAAATCATCATTGTCTACAGGAATAGTGCCTGAGGACTGGAGGATAGCAAATGTGGTTCCCTTGTTCAAAAAGGTAGTAGAGACAACCCTGGGAATTATAGACCAGTGAGTCTCACTTCAGTTGTTGGTAACGTGTTGGAAAAGGTTATAAGAGAAAGGTTTATAACCATCTAGAAAAGAATAATCTGATCAGGGATAGTCAGCACGGTTTTGTGAAGGATAGGTCATGCCTAACAAATCTTATTGACTTTTTGACAAAGTGACCAAACAGGTAGATGAGAGTAAACCAGTTGATGTGGTGTATATGAATTTCAGCAAGCCGTTCGATAAGGATCCCCACAGTAGGCTAGTATACAAAATGTGGAGGAATGGGATTGTGGGAGACATGGCAGTTTGGATCAGTAATTGGCTTGCTGAAAGAAAACAGAGGGTTGTAGTTGATGGAACATGTTCACCTTGGTGTCCAGTTGCGAGCGGTGCACCGCAAGGGTCGGTGTTGAGTCCACTGCTGTTCATCATTTTCATAAATGACCTGGATGAGGGCTTAGAAGGGTGGGTTAGTAAATTTTGGGGACAACACTAAGGTGGGTGGAGTTGTGGATAGTGACGAAGGATGTAGTAGGTTGCAGAGAGACATAGATAGGATGCAGAGCTGGGCTGAGAGGTGGCAAATGGAGTTTAATGTGAGCTGATACACTTTGGATGGAGTAATCGGAATGCAAAGTACTGGGCTAATGGTAAGCTTCTTGGGAGTGCAGATGAACAGAGAGATTTCAGTGTCCATGTACACTTATCCCTGAAAGTTGCCACCCAGATTGCCAGGGTTGTTCTGAAAGCATACAGTGCTTTGGCCTTTATTAATAGAGGGATTGAGTTCTGGTACCAGGAGGTTATGCTGCAGCTGTACAAAGCTCTGGTATGGCCACACTTGGAATATTGTGTACAGTTCTGGTCACCACATTGTAAGGAAGTGAAGCTTCGGAAAGGGTGCAGAGGAGATTTCCTAGGATGTTGCTGGTATGAAAGGAATATCTTACAAGGAAGGCTGAGGGCCTTGAGGCTATTCTCGTTAGAGAGAAGAAGGTTGAAAGGTGACTTAATAGAGACGTACAAGATAATCAGAGGGTTAGGTAGGGTGGGCAGGGAGAGCCTTTTTCCAAGTATGGGAACAGCAAACATGAGGGGACACAACTTTAAAGTGAGGGGAGATAGGTATAAGACAGATGTCAGAGGTAGTTGTTTTTACTCAATAGAGTAGTAAGGGTATGGAGTGCTTTGCCTGCAATGGTAGTAAGTTTAAGTGCATTTAAAATTGTCATTGGACAGGCATATGGACGTAATGGAATAGTGTAGGTGATGGGTTTCAGATTAGTATGACAGGGCGGCGCAACATCGAGGGCCGAAGGGCCTGTCCTGCGCTGTAATGTTCTATGTTCT